>NC_039365.1:103941130-103943919 GCF_003573695.1 Papaver somniferum | reverse complement strand
GCTACCAAAACGAAGGCGTGCGACGATCAACGGCCACCCTTCCACCTTAGATGCAAATCTTAGCCGTCCGAGGTCGCCAACCTACACATGGTAACCTTTGGCCCAAAACCCTAGTTTTGGCCACGCCAAGGTGTGTCATGCCACATATTCCAATGGAATTCCAACCACCTTGCCGCACCATACCATGCCGACCTTCCCTATGCGGCTACCAAAACGAAGACGTGCGACGATCAACGGCCACCCTTCGACCTTATATGCAAATCTTAGCCTTCCAAGGTCGCTGACCAACGCATGGTAACTTTTGGCCCAAAATCCTAGTTTTGGCCACGCCAAACCGTGCCAAGGCATTCCATGCCACATGTGCCAATGGCATGCCAACCACCTTGCCGCACCATACCATGTCGGTCTTCCCTATGCAGCTACCAAAACGAAGGCGTGCGACGATCAACGACCACCCTTCTACCTTAGAGGAAAATCTTAGCCGTCCAAGGTCTCCAACCAACGCATGGTAACCTTTGGCCCAAAACCCTAGTTTTGTCCACGCCAAACCACGCCAAGGCATGCCATGCCACATGTGCCAATGGCATGCCAACCACCTTGCCTCATCATTCCATGCCGGCCTTCCCTATGCGATTACCAAAACGAAGGCGTGCGACGATCAAAGGCCACCCGTCCAAGGTTACCAGCTAACGCATGGCAACTTTTGGCCCTAGTTTGGTCGCGCCTAAACAAAGCCAAAACCCTAACTTTTAGCCGCGCCTAAACCAGGCCATATTAAAGCCATACCGAGCATGCTTTCATGACACTGGCTACAAAACGAAGGGTTGCAATAATCAACGGCTACCTTTCCTTTTAAGATGCAAAATCTCGACCGTCGAAGGTCACCACCGAGACGGCAAGTCTCCCAAGCTCAACTTGCCAGACAAAAACAACATGCTACATGTTTTCCACGAAAACACTCGAGACATCAACACATGTCGCAAACTGGGGGATGCTCATGGGATATTGGTTTGGCGGTTTACAACGTGCGGCGTACACTATGCCCGTTATAAGACAATGTCTTAAGGATGAGGCGGTTAGTAAATGCAGGGGGTAATGGTGAAACGCTTTCTTTTATGGAACATCAATTCCAGGCGTTACCGGTTACCACCTCCTCCCATTTACTCATCCGTTTTCCATTTCTTAATGAGACCAGAGTACGTTTCACTTCGACTTGTATAAATAGGTCTTACCTATTTCCACCGAACAACAAGTTATAGTCAGGAGCATACAACACTCAGAAAATATTTGCTAGCTTTTCATCTGTTAGCTTCCCACTTTCTGATACAAGTCGTAAAACAACTACTCTTCCAGAATCAACTATTCTGGTCTCAACACTCTCTTCGCTTGCCTCCCTAAAACCAACCTTTCTCCTTCACTTTGTGACCGAAGCAAGTCTGGAACGACCATTTCTTGGTTTAGGCCGGATTTGTACAGATTGATCTCTCGAATCTAAAGTACTCCCTTGCAGTACATTGTTTAAGGTTTAAACTCATTTCTCACCCACACACCCGAAATTACCAAAATCAGCAGAAACCGTTTTCACCCTCAAACACCGTGTTAAACTAATCGAGATATTATTGGCTAATATGTCTCTTGACTAGTCTAATAACGTTGATGAGCTTGAGGGCCTTTACATTCTCCCCACCTTATATATTTTCGTCCTCGAAAATCAAACCATCCTTCTGGTCTTCCAAAAACTCCACACCTTATAGAATAATCTCATCTCTTGTCTAAGAGCTAACAATATAAAACAAAGCACAAACCTATATGGATTTCTACAACTAAAATTTGTGTCTCTAGGTTCAATACACTGATTTAAATTCTATCAAATAGGGAAGTCTAAGTTTCTTACACTATCCTTTGTAAGTGAAAATTCTAAATTCTAGTCTTTAAGCATTCTAAACTAATTTCTATTTTATAAAATAGTTGTTTCTAACTTCAAGGAAGATTCCTACAAGTATTTCTAAGTGAAATTAAAATTTCGGTTTCTAAAATAATTATAACACACTTCTATGATTAGTCATCTCTTAATGCAGTTGCCCTGTCAAGGTTGGCCAGTCCCAACAATGATTTCCTACGAACAGAGAAAACATAACCTTCACTATTCTCCAGTGCAGATTAACTAAGTATTAATTTATTATGATTAGTTAGTATTTAAACTTCTATCGTAATTGCTGTAATTCTGATAAATTTATTTCGTAAAATATATAAATAATTCACATCATTTTAAACAATTTAGTCAACAAAATTTATTTTATTTTTGTCTTTATTTATTATTATTATCATTTATTTATTTTGTCAATATAAGTAATTCAAATTCGATTTCACGTCAATTTATAATATCTGATTTTTAACTTTACTGTAATACCTTTGTATAAATTTTTCAAACATAATCTACTATAAATTCCCTAGTAGACTAATTATTCGAATACTATTATCAACTGTATTATTACTTTCATTATCCATAAGTTGATAATCTGGTGATACATTAAGCCTTAATCTTTCAAATATAATTCTACTTTCACATAAAGATTGATGTAATGGATTTTATTTATTCTTATAGAATCCTTATATTATATCTTGTTAAATATTGTCATTGGTAATTTAATATTACTTAAACTAGAGTCTGATAATATTTCCTAGTAGTCCTTAGGTTTTGTTATTAATGTAAAGCATACTACTAATATACAAATTTATTTTCCTTTAGTTCTAATATTACACTAAGCATCAAAATTCTATTATTACTA
>NC_039365.1:103886060-103940642 GCF_003573695.1 Papaver somniferum | reverse complement strand
AACATTGATTGATGGTTTAACTATTATTCTTACTACTCCTACAAATATTGTTGAGTACCAAAATATTACTAATATTTACGTAATTATAAATTGTTGATTCTACGTATAAGTCAAGTTATTCAATAAGTTTCCATGTGACTTTCAAGATTATCAATAATACTAATATCACAATTTTTAGTATTGAATTGTCTACATGCTCGTACTTTTTAGACTAATCATTCTCTAATCTTTATTAGCTAAAGTTATTGGTGTACCTTACAATTTTTACTTCATTACAAACAAAGAAACAAATCAATCAATCAAATAATTCTTTAATTATAGATAGTTTTTAGTGATTAAGATTTATCTCTCAGACCCAACCCAATTCTAAACTAATCTAGTTCACTAACTGGCACTGGCTATTCCTATTGTTTCCCATATAAGATCTAATAGTGAGCTCTGATACTAACTTGTAGCTCCCCCAAAGCTAGCATCTGACTAATCCAAGAGATTAACTAAATATAGAGGCACTAAGAATCTAAAACATCTATTTAAACAATAAGAAAGAAGTTATAAACAGAGATTAACCCGAATCTATCCCCTCTCTAAAATAATTACATATATACAAGAACTCCTCTCATGTGATACATAAAAATAATCATTTGGTTAATTTACAAACAAAACATACACATAATAAATATAGCAGAAGTTAACTAGCGAACTGAACCCTTGAAGCTTTCGCTGCAGAACTCTGATCTGTCTCTGAAACTGAAAGTGGGAATGGGTGAGCACATCATCCCTAAAAGGGGTTCCCAGTAGGAATAACATTTAACTTTCAAGTAATCAAGGCAATATGTGGAAAACAATAATGTTTTCCCAAACATTAAAAAGTGACCAAGTCACTGAAATAAACAAACATATACATGGAGAAACTCCTTCTTCAAATAATTTATAATATTGTTGTGCAATTCCGAACTCGCAAATCCACACCTAATCGTATGTATGGATGTCGACGATTCCGAACTCGCAAACTGTCGACCAATATATCATAAAAGCTCTAGGTATAAATGTGAAGGAGCGTATCCTATATACCACAAGGGAAAATTCTCATTTCCCATAACAATTCATATTGAAAACAAAACATTACAAGTCCTTTCCAAACCATGGAAAAATTAACATAAACAACAGAATTATCGTAATGCAATTTAAACAAGCATGGAATGCACAACTAGACAATGCATGAATTTGATAAACATAAATCTTTGTAAAAGAAAACATTAATGGTTACAAGAGAGTCAAAAGTATTCCCACCTCTTTTGATGACAAGCCACGCCTACCTCGAGATCCACGACCCACTGGTTCATCCTTCGAATCGATCGTTGATAATATAGACTAACTATTAATCACAGAAGAAGTCTAAGACTCTAGCCAAAATGGCTCACACAAGAATCATAAAAGTTTATCTAATGGTTTTAAGCCCATTTATGATATCTCATTCTCTACCTTTAACATAACTAATACTTTACTAATCCAATTAGGCTGATTCTATAGCCCGAAGCTAACTCTTATGCATATCTACAACTTTGTAGAAGAAACCAAAGTCTAATTCGGACCACAAGAAGTCCAAAACATTTAATGAAGAAAACTGTCCTAAGCCCAAGTCCGCCAAAGATAACTAACAGTCACTAACGGTCGAACCAACGGTCAAGGGTCAACTAACAATCAACGTCCAAGTCAAGTCAAGGTCCTGGTCAAATGATCCACTGAGTCAAATCGGGTCAAGGGTTCAACCCAGGTCAAGATGGGGAACTCAGTGAGTAGGCTCAGTCAACTAGACTGATTCACGTAAGTCTGGTTTACAAATAACTCAATCAGAACTAAGTCAGAAACATAAGCTCAAGTCAGCTAAGCTGAAAGAAGTCAGGCTATAACTCTCTAGACAAATCATAACTCAAAAATAACTACAACTCAAATATTCTTAAGTAAACTTCAGAAACAATTACGGACATAATCACTGCTTAATTACCTGCAGTTGCAGCTTTAATCTTTCACTAAGTCCACTACTAACAGCATTACAATCAACTTCTTCTCAAACATCTCCCAAGTACACTCAAATTACAATTACTATAACACTACTAACTTGTAGTCTATACTTCAATTGCAATAGAAAACAACACTGTTGTTTGAGGGTGAAAATGGTTTTTGCTGATTTCTATAATTTCGGGCGTGTGGGTGAGAAACGAGTCTAAACCCTAAACAATATACTGCAAGGGAGTACTTTAGATTCGAGAGATCAATCTGTACAAATCCGGCCTAAACCAAGAAATGGTTGTTCCAGACTTGCTTCGGTCAGAAAGAGGAGGAGAAGGGTTGGTTTTAGGGAGGGAAACGAAGAGAGTGTTGAGACCAGAATAGTTGATTCTGGAAGAGTATTTGTTTTGTGACTTGTATCAGAAAGTGGGAAGCTAACAGATGGGAAAGCTAGCAAACGTTTTCTGAGTGTTGTATGCTCCTGACCAGAACTTGTTGTTCGGTGGAAATAGGTAATGTCTATTTATACAAGTCGAAGTGAAACGTACTCTGGTCTCATTAAGAAATGGAAAACGGATGAGTAAATGGGAGGAGGTGGTAACCGGTAACGCCTGGAATTGATGTTCCATAAAAGAAAGCGTTTCACCATTACCCCATGTATTTACTAACCGCCTCATCCTTAGGACACTGTCTTATAACGGGCGTAGTGTATGCCGCACGCTGTAAACCTCCAAACAAATACCCAATGAGCATCCCCCAGTTTGTGAAATGTGTTGATGTCTCGCGTGTTTTCGTGGAAAACATGTAGCATGTTGTTGTTGTCTGGCAAGTTGAGCTTGGGAGACTTTTCGGCTCGGTGGTGACCTTCAACGGTCGAGATTTTGTATCTTAAGAGGAAGGTAGTCGTTGATTATTGCAACCGTTCGTTTGGTATCCAGTTGCACAAAAATATGATCAGTATGGATTTAATGTGGCCCAGTTTAGACGCGGCCAAAAGTTAGGGTTTTGGCTTTGTTTAGGCGCGACCAAACTAGGGCCAAAGGTTGCCAATGCGTTAGCTGGTAACCTTGGACGGCTAGGAATTGCATCCAGGATGGAAGGGTGGTCGTTGATCGTCGCACGCCTTCGTTTTGGTAGCCGCATTGGGAAGGTCGGCATGGTATGGTGCGGCAAGGTCGTTGGCATGCCATTGGCACATGTGGCATGGCATGCCTTGGCGCGGTTTGGCGTGGCCAAAACTAAGGTTTTGGGCCAAAGGTTACCATGCGTTGTTTGGCGACCTTGGACGGCTAGGATTTGCATCTAGGATGGAAGGGTGGTCGTTGATCGTCGTACGCCTTCGTTTTGGCAGACGCATAAGGAAGGATGGCATGGTGTGGCGCGGAAATGTGGTTGGCATGCCATTGGCACATGTGGCATGGCATGCCTTGGCGCGGTTTGGCATGGCCAAAACTAGGGTTTTGGTCCAAAGGTTACCATGCGTTATTTAGCGATCTTGGACGGCTAGTATTTGCATCTAGGATGGAAGGGTGGCCGTTGATCGCCGCATGCCTTCGTTTTGGTAGCCGCATAGGGAAGGCCGGCATGGTGTGGCACGACAAGGTGGTTGGCATGCCTTGGCGCGGTTTGGCGTGGCAAAAACTAGGGTTTTGGGCCAAAGGTTACCATGCGTTGTTTGGCGACCTTGTACGGATAGGATTTGCATCCAGGATAGAAGGGTGGCCGTTGATCGTCGCACGCCTTCGTTTTCGTAGCCGCATGGGGAAGGCCGGCATGGTGGGGCCAAGGCCAATGGCGCGGATGGATTGGCATAGTGGGGCCAAGGCAAGGTGCGGTTTGCTTGGCATGGCGGGGCCAAGGGTTTGGCATGCCATTGGAGCATGGTGCGGCTAGCATGGTTGGGGCCAAGGAAAGACGCGGTTGGCTTGGGATGGTGGGGCCAAGGGTTTGGCATGCCATCGGCGCATGGTGCGGCTAGCATGGCTGGCATGCCTTGGCGCGGAGATGTGGCTGGCATGGTTTTCTATTGGCACAGTGGTGCGGATGGCATGGTTGGCATGCCTTGGCGTGGAGATGTGGATGGCATGGTTTGCCATTGGCACAGTGGTGCGGCTGGCATGGTTTGCATGCCTTGGCGTGGAGATGTGGCTGGCATGGTTTGCCATTGGAACAGTGGTGCGGCTGGCATGGTTGGCATGCCTTGTCGCGGAGATGTGGCTAGCATGGTTTTCCATTGGCACAGTGGTGCGGCTGGCATGGTTGGTATGCCTTGGCGCGGAGATGTGGCTGGCATGGTTTTCCATTGGCACAGTGGTGCGGCTGGCATGCCTTGGCGCGGTAGCATGAGAATTAGGGTTTGGCATAGATGATGTCGGTCAATGTTAAGTGTTCTGTCGTGGAACATGACACATAAAAAAAAGGTACCCTGGAAATTCTTACGTAGGCATGCTGATCGATTCAATGAATGTGCTAATGGTCATAGTGACGTCATGGAAGTTGTACGGTTTTACGATTTTAACCCTAAGCTAAAAACTACCATCAACATTAAGTCCCCCGCTTAGCTCGGAACATGAACATTGTTGCGAGGTAAGCATAAGATGGTGACGGTCAAGGACAAAAATCGAAACGACAAGTCGTGGAAAGATGGTCAGGAAGGTCCGACTAACCTTTTTCGAGAGGTAAGGAGAGTCCATGATCCTCGTGTTTGGCGGCCTTGCGTAGATTCTATTCATGGTGTAGACCTTGAAGTGGAGGGATGAAGATCGTCGGCTTAGTTTGGCTATGCGTCACCTTGGCTGGGTTAGGGAACATCACGACACTGGCTTGGCGAGTTGTCGGTGTTGGTGCGGCATGTCATGGCGCGGACGGCTTGGCATAGTGGGTCCAAGAAAATGGCGCAGTTTGGTGAGGCAAAGCTTGTGGACGGCTTGGCAGGTGGGGCTAAGGCATGGCGCGGTCCTGGCGAGGCAAGCATGGAGGAAGGCTTGGCATGGTGGGGCCAAGGCAATGACGCAGTTTGGTGAGGCAAAGCATGCGCGGACTGCTTGGCATGTGGGGCCAAGGCATGGCGCGGTCCTGGTGAGGCAAGAATGGCGGACGTCTTGGCGTGGTGGGGCCGAGGAAATGGAACGAACGGTCTTGGCATGGTGATTGGTATTCGCAGGCCCGGTTGCCTCTTTTCCTTACTTGACTCAAATAGGAAGTCCTTTCCTTATTCAAACCCCCAAGTATCATGCCTATAAAAGGAGGGTCGGCCTCTCCTTTTACTTCACACAAATATTTTTTTTTATTCTGGCCATGTGGTAATAGTACAGCGGACGAGCGAATCCCAGGTATGTCTTCCAACACTTCCTTTTTAACTTGCTTTTCTTGTTTTTTTTGTGTTAGTGCAAACCTTAGCTGTAGGCGTACCTTTTCGTGAACTTGTAGAAATGTTGTCCTTCTGCGTTGGTATGAATCCTAGCCATAGGTATGTTTTGCACGAACTTGTAGTAACATTTAGGTGTGAATACCGTAGTGATGTTGGCCGCCTCAATTACCGTGCAAAGTAGGCATGCATGAGCTGGTAATTGTCATTCCCTTCCCGCAAAAACCTATCTTCTAGGGTTTACTCCTTTTTCCTGGTGTGACCGTGTGTATGGTTCCCGTGGTGGGGCACGCCTCCTCGGTCGGGCGCAAAATTTCCCACTGCAGGGTACGATCTTGGCATGAGGAGGTGATGCAGGGTCTGTAAGTCCCCATTTCTTTGACTATGCGCATTATGACTTTGAAACAAATTGGCTTGCGCCCAGGATGGTTCTCCTGTATTTGATAAAATAATTTCCATGCACTTTCCGTAATAATTTCTCTTCGTATAGTTCCATTGTAGTTATTTCGAAGATGGAAGTAGTGTGAGAGAATTTTCGTTAGGATGTCATTTGAGAAAAAAATTTCCGTACCGAAAGATGTTGGGAATTCCAATCCAAACATAGATGATGAGTTCTTTACAACATCCGCCACGATTAGGAGAAATCATCCCAAGTATGTGTCGATTCTTCTGACTGGTCCCGAAAGTGAAGGAGAGGCCCGGTCGGTTCGGCCAGGAGGTGTAATAAGGTTTTGTCTTCATAGGAAAAAGTATCATGCTTCTCCAATTGAATTTAAAATCTCTGTGAGTCCGTTGCGTCCCTTTGAGAAATGGATGAGATTCATGATGAGCCAGGAATGTGTAAAAGCCAGTTTGACCAAGGCACATATCATTGATGTTGTCGCGGCTTCCGCGGTGTTTCAAATTAGGAAATATATTCCAGGCTTGGTTGCTTTTATTTCCAGATGGTGTCCAGACACTAACACGACCATATGCAGGTGGGGTGAAATGACTACCTCCTTAGAGAGCGTGGCCGTGTTGCTGAACCTTCCTGTAATAGGAAACCTCGATCTCAAATTGTCTGCAGATAAAGAAGAAATGCGCGATGCTCTGGTTGCGAAATCAAAAGGGCTCATTCTGAAAGAAAACGAGACGAGGTGATTCTATGGATGGTGGGTGTCTCAGTGGTTTCTAGATGGGTTGGAGCCGAATCAGAAGAATAGTACGCTTCATGTCGCGGCGTTCTTGGCTCTTTGGTTATCCAGAGATATTTTCGATGACGGCTCGGGTAAGAAGGAGATAAGACAGGAACTTATCAAGTTTGCCATAAAATTGGCAAAAGGTTTCGTTCTCCCTATTGGCGGCTTGTCTCTTGGTTTACTGTACACACACTTGGATCAGCTGGTCGCGGACATGTGCGCTTCAAATGGTTACACGAAAGTGGATTCGTATATTCATGCCGCCTTTCTCCAAGCGTGGATGTGGGAGCACTTCGAAAGGTATGCTCCAAAACTGTTGGTCGTACTTCCCGAGTCTTGAGGTGGCTCTAGAATACTGCACTGGTCGAATAGGCGCCCAAGGATTGGTTCGAACCAGGTTGGAATCCTCGACAACTCGCACACAGTCAATTTTCGTCCATGGGCTCCGGTGCATGCGTCCATAACTCAGATCAGTACCTTTTCTCCTGCTCCGAGCATGTATTTGTCTTCTGATAAAGAGGATATGAGTGTTGGAGAGATGTTGTTCATGCGAAACTGCACGCCCGGTTATGTGCCGTCTTTCTTTCGAGGATCTTGCAAATCAGTCTCTTACAATATCGATAGGGCGTCTCGGCATATGGGTTTTGACCAAGGGGTCCCACTTGTTCGTCAGCCTGTTCCAGAAGTCTCGTTGCCAACTGTTCTCGATGCTACTGTTCTTATGTCGGGTAAAAGTCTCTCTTTCCTGCTTGCGGAACGAAATCCATCAACAACCTCCAAATATAACATATTTTGGAAGGATGAGTTTCTCGTTTTCCATGGATTCGTGAATGATGTGGTAGAAAACCGTCGCGGTAAACCTTCTCCTGCGGTTTTAGCGGAGCATCCACTGCTGAGGGATCCTTCTTCGCCCAAGCGAAAATCCGTTAGCCCGAATACAGATAGTCCCCAAGTGAAGGAGAGAAGATATAAAAGCCCTGCAGATGGTCCCAGTCAGTTTCGACAGCCCTACCGACTTTCAGTTCGTCCAATATGCGTGTACATGTGATTTTCCTCTTGACTTTAGTTGGATCGTGTATATCCTTGTTTCTTTCCTGAGTATCCGTCTTTGTATCTTTCCTAGGGTCTCAACAGCGTGAATGTCTTTACCAAACTTGCAAGTAGTCCGAAAACATCGCTTCTCGAGACGGAGTGTGGCGGTGCTGAGCCTATCCATGGCGATGGGGAAGCCGAGAAGGATGAAATCTCAGAGTTCAGTGATGGCGAGAGTAGTTCTTCCGGCATCAATGATGAATCTTCCTCTAGCCAGTCTGAAAGCGAATGAGTGACTCTCCCGCATGTTTTTTTTTCTTTCTCTTTGGAAAATATCTAATCTGTGATGTCATAGGGGGAAACCGTTTCTGAAGATGGCCCAGAGACGGAGACTGGTGGTGATACAGATTTTTCTCCAATTGTGGTAGCCGCATCGGGAGACCTTGAAATGGATGTTGATCGAGATGAAAATATCGTTGTGACTCATACAATGGAGAGTACTCCAGTGGACGCAGGTGCAATTGTCGTTAGGAATCCATTGTCGGTTACTGATGTAGACGCGGACGCCACTTTTAACCCTCCATACCTGGTTCCTTATCCGGATCATGTGTTGATCGGGGGATTTAGCGTGCCAGCCAAACATGCGGCGCTATACACCAAGATATGGGAAATCTACGGACATATCGCCATGACCAAGAAGGTTACTAGTCGATTTGCGTTGGTTAAGCGTGTAGAGGAAGCTTTGTCTTCGATTGACGACATGTGCAACGTGACCGATAATACTGTTTCTGAGGATGTAATCTCGATATGGAGGTTCCATCGTGACATGTGTGTAAACTTCGAGTTCAATGTTCCTTGGTTCGTTGACGGTTTCTCTGAGGTTGAAAAGTTGCTGGTCGAAACAGTCGAAGGTCCTTCTGCGGATATGGTGAAGAAGGAGGAAGCGGAAGTCGAAAAATTGTCCAGGAAGCTGAAGTTGAAGAGGGTGGCTCTCCAAAGCACGAAGTAGGCTCTTGCTAAGAAGAGCAATCCATTGTTGAAAAACTTTCCTTGAATGTATTTCTGTCTTCTGAACTTCTTATTTTTAGGTTTTTTTTTTTAAAGGCAAATGAAACCCCTAGTTTATGGTTTTGATTTCCTGGATTTTTGGGTTGATAGAAAAATGTTACCTTGAGGGTTTTGGATTATTCTTTTGGAATGAATTGTTTTGGAATGGATTGTTTTGGGAATGATGTTGTCTTGGTTACAATTGCAAGTGACGCAAACATCCCAGGAAAACCATGGAACCGTGAGCGTTGCATGTCGGTAGATGACATGGAGTGAAACATAACATGGCTATCGGTTTTATCATTCCCGTGAAAACTTGAAATATCAAACAATGTATTTTGTCTAGGTAAGACTTACTCGGTTTTTCAGGTCTCTTGATGAAAAGGGAATCTTCCGGGTGTAAGACCGAGTTTTACGGGAGGCACCGCCGTGATTGTGGAAAGTCCCCAGTCGTCTCATCTGATAATCGAGTCGTCGATACCTTGTTGGATCGTTTGCTTTTAACCTCTAGGCAGTCCCCAGTCATCCCTCGCCGTGTCAAGACTGATAATCGGGTCATCTGGTAACTGAGTCGTCGATCCCTGAGCGGATCGCCTGCTTATACCTCCTTGATGTCTGCGTCGAAGCATGAGATCGATGGTCGAAAATTGACATTGTAACGGAATGATCAATCTCCCACTTTAGTCGCCAATTGTTTGAGAGTGAAAACGGTTTCTTCTGATTTCGGTAATTTCAGGCGTGTGGGTGAGAAACGAGTCTAAACCCTAAACAATGTACTGCAAGGGAGTACTTTAGATTCGAGAGATAAATCTGTAAAAATCCGGCCTAAACCAAGAAATGGCCGTTCCAGACTTGCTTCGATCACAAAGAGGAGGAGAAGGGTTGGTTTTGGGGAGGGAAGCTAAGAGAGTGTTGACACCAGAATAGTTGATTCCGGAAGAGTAGTTGTTTTGCGACTTGTATCAAAAAGTGGGAAGCTAACAGATGGGAAAGCTAGCAAACGTTTTCTGAGTGTTGTATGCTCCTGACCAGAACTTGTTGTTCAGTGGAAATAGGTAATGCATATTTATACAAGTCGAAGTGAAACATACTCTGGTCTCATTAAGAAATGGAAAAAGGGTGAGCAAATGGGAGGAGGTGGTAGCCGGTAACGCTTGGAATTGATGTTCCATAAAAGAAAGCGTTTCACCATTACTCCCTGTATTTACTAACCACCTCATCCTTATGAAACTTTCTTATAACGAGCATAGTGTAGGCCGCACGCTGTAAACCGCCAAACCGATACCCAATGAGCATCCCCCAGTTTGTGACATGTGTTAATGTCTCGAGTGTTTTCGTAGAAAACATGTAGCATGTTGTTGTTGTCTGGAAAGTTGAGCTTGGGAGACTTGCCGGCTCGGTGGTGACCTTCAACGGTCGAGATTTTGCATATTAAGAGAAAGGTAGCCGTTGATTATTACAACCTTTCGTTTGGTATCCAGTGACATGAAAGTATGATCAGTATGGCTTTAATGTGGCCCAGTTTAGGCGCGGCCAAAAGTTAGGGTTTTGGCTTTGTTTAGGCGCGACCAAACTAGGGCCAAAGGTTGCCATGCATCAGCTGGTAACCTTGGACGGCATAGATCTGCATCTTAGATGAAAAAGTGGCCGTTGATTGTTGCAGGCCTTCGTTTTGGTAGCCGCATAGGGAAGGCCAGCATGGTATGGCGCGACAAGGTGATTGGCATGCCATTTGGCACATGTGGCATAGCATGTCTTGGCGCGGTTTGGCGTGGCCAAAACTAGGGTTTTGGGCCAAAGGTTACGATGCGTTGTTGGCGACCTTGGACGGCTAGGATTTGCATCTAAGATGGAAGGGTGGTCGTTGATCGTCGCACGCCTTCGTTTTGGTAGCCGCATGGGGAAGGTCGGCATGGTATGGCGCGACAAGGTGGTTGGCATGCCATTGGCACATGTGACATGGCATGACTTGGCGCTGTTTGGCATGGCCAAAACTAGGGTTTTGGTCCAAAGGTTTCCATGCGTTGTTTGGCGACCTTGGACGGCTAGGATTTGCATCCAAAATGGAAGGGTGGTCGTTGATCGTTGCATGCCTTCGTTTTGGTAGCCGCATAGGGAAGGACGGCATGGTATGGTGCGGCAAGGTGGTTGGCATTCCATTGACACATGTGGCATGGCATGCCTTGGCGCGGTTTGGCGTGGCCAAAACTAGGGTTTTGTGTCAAAGGTTACCAAGCGTTGTTTGGCGACCTTGGACGGCTAGGATTTGCATCCAGGGTGGAAGGGTGGCCGTTGATCGTCACACGCCTTCGTTTCGATAGTCGCATAGGGAAGGCAGGCATGGTATGGTGCGGAAAGGTGGTTGAAATGCCATTGGAACATGTGGCATGGCATGCGTTGGCGCGGTTTGGCGTGGCCAAAATTAGGGTTTTGGGCCAAAGGTTACCAAGCTTTGTTTGGCGACCTTGGATGGCTAGGATTTGCATCTAGGAAGGAAGGGTGGTCGTTGATCGTCGCACACCTTCGTTTTGGGAGTCGCATAGGGAAGGACGGCATGGTGTGGCGCGGCAAGGTGTTTGGCATGCCATTGGCACATGTGGCATGGCATGCCTTGGCGCGGTTTGGCGTGGCCAAAACTAGGGTTTTGGACCAAAGGTTACCATGCGTTGTTTGGCGACCTTGGACGGCTAGGATTTGCATCGAGGATGGAAGTGTGGTCGTTGATCGTCGCACGCCTTCGTCTTGGTAGCCGCATAGGGAAGGCGGGAATGGTGTGGCGCGCCAAGGTGGTTGGCATGCAATTGGCACATGTGGCATGGTATGCCTTGGCGCGTTTTGGCGTGGCCAAAACTAGGGTTTTGGGACAAAGGTTACCATGCGTTGTTTGGCGACCTCTGACGGCTAGGATTTGCATCCAGGATGGAAGGGTGGTCGTTGATCGTCGCACACCTTCGTTTTGGTAGCCGCATGGGGAAGGCTGGCATGGTGGGGCCAAGGAAAATGGCGCGGATGGCTTGGCATAGTGGGGCCAAGGATTTGGTACAGATGTCTTGGCATGGCGGGGCCAAGGGTTTGGCATGCCATTTGCGCATGGTGCGGCTAGCATGGTTGGGGCCAAGGCAAGGTTCGGTTGGCTTGTCATGGTGGGGCCAAGGATTTGGCATGCCATTGGCGCATGGTGCGGCTAGCATGGCTGGCATGACTTGGCGCGGAGATGTGGATGGCATGGTTTTCCATTGGCACAGTGGTGCGGCTGGCATGGTTGGAATGCCTTGGCGTGGAGATGTGGCTGGCATGGTTTGCCATTGGCACAGTGGTGTGGCTGACATGGTTGGCATGCCTTGGCGCGGAGATGTGACTAGCATGGTTTTCCATTGGCACAGTGGTGCGGCTGGCATGGTTGGCATGCCTTGGCGCGGATATGTGGATGGCATGGTTTGCCATTGGAACAATGGTGCGGCTGGCATGGCTGGCATGCCTTGGCGCAGAGATGTGGCTGGCATGGTTTGCCATTGGCACAGTGGTGCGGCTGGCATGGTTGGCATGCCTTGGCGCGGTAGCATGAGAATTAGGGTTTGGCATAGATGATGTCGGTCAATGTTAAGGGTTCTGCCGTGGAACATGACACATAAAAAAAGGTACCATGGTACTTCTTACATAGGCATGCTGATCGATTCAATAAATGTGATAATGGTCATAGTTACGTCATGTCAGTTGTACGGTTTTACGATTTTAACCCTAAGGTAAAAACCATCATCAACAACTGCACATCTGTTACCCCCTGCAGTTCAGTACACCTTCCAGTCTTGTAAAACAAGAACTTCCTCATAACTACATGACACCAATCTCAATCTAATACCACTTGGACCTCAAACCACTATCATTTGTATCTCACCTGCACAATTCATTCTCCAAAATTCACATTCAAACTCCACAACTGAAACCAACCTATGATCTGTCTCAAATCAGATCACTCCAACACCACCAACTGCGCAATATCACACCAACCACATTCTGCATTAGCATCCAATTTCACCTGCAACTCAGATCACTCAAGCACTCAAACCATTCACCAACACAAAACCACAAACACTCCATAACACCACCACAGTCCATTGTATTCGCAATATTCACCATCACGACTTGTAATATCCATTTTGCAGTTCTTTTTCCATACACATACATCTATAACAATTCTAGGATCAATTAACAAACTCATAAACTCAGCAACATTTTAAACCTTCATCTATTCAAGACTCCAATATATAATTCACATCAAACCCAAGCTACAGCCACATAACCATTCCCATCTCAACCCACAAGTTCTTAAACATTCACATATCAATAATTATCAAGAACAACATTTTAATGTTAACCATAGAAGATGAATTACCTTAGAAAATATTCAATCGAGCATTTGAAATTAAACCCTTCTTTACTTGCCTCAATTCAGAACATCATCATCAAAGTTATCACCTATCACTTCATCTTCATCTTTGATACTCAGAAACCTTAAAACCAATTCTCAATCATCTATTTTCTAATTCGAGTTGACAACATCAATTCAATCCTCAAATTAAGCAAACCCATCTTCTACTTTCTCCTAATCCAAAACCCTCAAGAACGAAACCCTGATTTCTCAATTACTCGAATGATATGCATCTCGGTAACCAAATCTTCAAATCAGTCAAAACCCAATCTCTAATCAATCACATAAACACCCAATTTCATCTTTCTTGATCCAATTCAACAGATAACTCAATTTAAAATCCACGAACCCTAATTCTTATCTACGTTGTTTCTTTAATCAACACCATCATGCAGACTTCATCTTTTTTTCACCGTTGTCAACCTCGACTCCTTTGTTATTCCACACAAACCCTCAATCAAAACAAGAACCCTAACTGCTAAGCTGATTTCCTATTCTTCTCCACCTTAATTAACAGCAGCACCATCTTCTTCGTCGCCTAAATAACTTCCTCAGTAATTTATCTCAATCGAATCTCACGATTTACTCTCTGGTGAAAAGCAGAGAATGAGCAGAAGAAAAGAAGAAGAATGAGAAGAGATAAAAAGAAAGAAGAGAATAATGAAGAAGAAGAAAAGAAGACACGAGTTAAATCTTCTCGGTCGGCTAGGGATAAGACCAAAGTAAGTTTATGGAACACCCATTGAATTGATAAGGGAAGTACCGGACTGTCTAATGTTAAAAAGACTGTTTTTCCCTCCTTACTAATCTGACGTTTTCTTCTTTTTCTGGCATCCGATCGACACGTTCGAATAGTCCATTCTGCATAAATTTTCGAGATCTATCCAACGCTGCTAGTTTTGTATCTAGATCGTTGTTAAATTAATTTCTACTAATTAACGTCCGTGTTAAACTAATCGATATATTATTAGCTAATATGTCTCTTGACTAGTCTAATAACGTTGACGAGCTTGAGGGCCTTTACACAATCTCACACTGATTCAAGGTACAGTTGCGCTCCTTACATCTCTGATCCCAGCAGGATACTACGCACTTGATTCCCTTAGTTGATCTCACCGATAACTAAGAGTTGCTACGACCCAAATTCGAAAATTTTAATAAATAAATCTGTATCAGACAGAAAATTCTATGATAATAGATAAATCTGTCTCCCACAGATAAACCTATGAGTTTTTGTTCCGTCTTTTGATAAATTAAGGTGAACATGAACTAATTGATAAACCGGACTTATATTCCCGAAGAACAGCCTAGTATTATCAATCACCTCACAATAATCCAAATCGTATGGTAGCGTAACTAGATATTGTGGAATAACAAACGATGAGAAAAAGATGTTTGTGATTTCTTTTTATCATGCCCTATCGTAGATATAATCTCAAGTAAATTATTCAATTGAACTCGTACGATAGAAAATGGAAAGATCAGATCTCTCAACTATAAGAGAAGTAGTTTCGTCTGGCTTCACAATCCCAATGAAGTCTTTCAGTCGTAACCTACAAGGTCTCGAGAAGAAACCTAAGGTTAAAGGAGAATCGGCTGTAGCAAACCAACTAGTATCACACATGAGGTGTGGGGATTAGTTTTTCAAATTGCTAGATGTCTCCTTTATATAGTTTTCAAATCAGGGGTTGCAATCTAAGTTACCTTGGTAACAAAGTATTCAATATTCACCAAAACATGAAAAACCTGATTCAACCAAGCTAATATTTTTCAATCGTTAGATCGAAACTTAGCTTGTCACACACAAATGAAATGTATTCATTTAGGTTTGAGTAACCGTACCTAAACGTATACACTTAGTTGGTTCACAAATAGTTAACCAATGGTTAGCCATTAAGCTCTTTGATATTAACCGTATTCATCTTTCTCGTAACTAGTTCAAATGACTCATAAGAACTAGTTGATAGAGTTGTTCAATTTCTTAGGTTTTTATTCATAGACACAATTGAAACAAAATCGGATTGATCCACTTGAATCAATTCATGAACAATATACCCACGGTTTGCAAAGATTGCATTCCTTATAATTTATTTTTTTAGGTTCATGAACTACCGATTTGAGAAATAACCAGCTTGGGTACGCGTATGGGTATGCGTACCTTGGCTTCCGGATTTGAGTTGGCTTTGATTTCCAAACTCAGCAAAATATTTCGGGTATGAAAACTTCCGTGGGTACGCGTACGGGTATGCGTACCTAAGGTGACTGGTTTACTAGTTTGGAAACTACAAACTTAGCATAAATTTTCGGTTGAAAACTTCCGCTGGTACGTGTAGTGGTACGCGTACTCAACCCGTGTCCTTCACCAATACCGCATGCACACATATGCACGCACTTGGTTTCCGACACATGGATTTATACACCAATGTGCGAACACACTATATATTCTTATATCCATAGATGGTAATCTCAACTATACATTTCAATCATTGAAACATTCTTCTATAATGTTATAACAATCTTATTCACGACTATCGTCATCAAAGTTATTTTCAAGATTGAAACGTCATCATGACTTTCGTCACGGGTAAAGATGAAAATGGTTAAAGAAAAATCTTACCAACACGTATTTCAAGAATAAGATAGGCGAGTAAACTCGTCTCAAAATAGCAAATGTGTATGTATGAAAACTATCATACTTATACGACTTTGTCTCAAGAGTATGAGATAGAATAGACTTTTGAGTGATAGATAAGTTCAAGTCTCCACATACCTTTTAGTCGAATGAAGTTCCACCTGTTCCTCGAGTAGTTCTTCGTCTTCGTAAGATGATCGCCATGGAGTCTGGATCTCAACTACAATTAACTATCCTATACCGAGACTTAGTCATAAGTAAACTAGAAATCAATACATATAGTTTTGATCACTAATATTGACAAACATTCTTGAGATAGCAACGCATGTGATTTTGACCGAGCAATGCTCTAACAATCTCCCCCTTTGTCAATTTTAGTCACAAAACTATCAATACATATGGATTACAAAATATATAAAACTTTGTAGCTTCTCGTCCACATGCTTGATCTCCTTGGTGCTTCAACATTACTCGAAAAGTTCGTCTTTTCCAAGTACTCCCATGATTCTATAGATGTTTAATTCAGCATCATAGTTGTTGAAGTTCCGTAGCCATAACAATGAGAAAACAAAATCTCTCGATCATTGTTATACAATGTCATAGTATTATTATACAGTATCAAAATTCTCATATCACAACTTCGACAACAATACTATGGTGATATGTATCACTACCCCTTAGTCAATAATTCGTCTCAACATGAAAACCACTCCCCCTTACATAATGATCCGAGAACCATATGTATTTGTAGTGTGAACCACATATTAATTCTCTCCCTTTTTGTCAATAAAATTGGCAAAGGTACGAAAACGAGATCCTAATGAAATTTTCATGGAGACACTTCAAGACCAAAGAAAAGTACATATTAACTTTGTTTAGATGCAATCATAAAGTCGAAGCTAAATGCATTCATCACGGAGTTTATAAAGATACAAGATAACTCCTCAAAAATTCCACAGCCGCACTCCCAAAAAGATATGGAAATTAAGCGCAAGTTCAAAAGAACTCTTCCCCATTTGATGTCATTCCCGAAAGAACAACAAGAGCGACCTTACTTTTACGAGAAAAGAAGGATTTGTTTGGACACCAAAAAACACAAAATGATTTTGTTATCCGAAAATTCTCAATTAAACTAACCACAAGATAACCCATGATTAATTTAATCGGAACACACAACCAAAATAACCACAAACGAATCTATGATTAGTTTAGTTGGAAATTCTCACACAAGAAGACTTATGGATCCGCACAATATATACATAAAATATGGATCAGGGAAGATCAATACTGCGGAATATACAAAGATTCATTCTATCTTCATCACTATTTGCACAATGACATACAATAGACATAATCTTTGTAAACAAAATATTTTAACCTATCTTCCATCAAAGAATTGACATACTAGGCTTAACTTTTGTTTGTCAAAAGTTCATCGATCTTGTATCAATACTTGCATATCGACATATAAACGAGATAACTTTTGACATCGTATGGGACAATAATGGTTCACGGACGCAAACACACATATCCCATAACATATTGCAATATATAAAACCACAACAATTAATACTGCAAAATCCATCTTCCAAACCAACTTTAGAATTTACACAATTAAATCTAAAAACATAAAGATGAAAACGGTGGACATAGCTATGTGTACTCACAATAATGGCTATTCCAAACCCTAGTTATCCTTCTTAAACAAAAACAAGAATAAAAATTCTCTTAAGAAGTTTTACCAGACATTAAGATCTTTGAAAAATTCCTTATCGTCCCCGAACTCCTTGTCGTCAACAACCATTGGTACATATGGTTCATGGAGGAAGGAGTCAATACCAATAAACCGTCATGGCTGATGATGTCGAACCAGGGCCTTCTGAATTTCTAACGATCTTAAAACGCAAGCCTTTATTTGCTGAATCTCTTTTCTTGCCAGCTTCAACTCTTCAAGAACATCAGAAAACTTCTTAGAGTTTGAAGGAACAACTCTTGGCTTCCTCACGTTCCTTCTTTTTCTTTTTAAAGTTGGAGGCAATTGAGATTTCTCTTTTTTCTTAGTGATTGATGGCTTATCAATCATATTGATATATTTCCCATCAGAAGACATGGTGCTTGGAGTATCCATGAAAGCACGGTTTTGTGAGTTCATAATCAAACCTCAACAAGCAGTCTTAAGATATAAAGAGTATCATAGAAGGAAAAAGGAATGTAGGGTTTTTAAACCTTTAAACAGGTTCGTACACGTTCAAGTCACAACCCTATAAAGAGTAGAATTGTTGATAATAACCCTCTTCTTTTGGAAAAACAGACTCTTCCAATATCAACAGTGATATGGATGAATTACAAAAACCAATCAATACAAATCTAAAAACAAAACTATTTTTTTTAAAGCCTGAGGTGTGCAAGATCTTGTCTCTTTTGAACAGGCACATGAGACAAGATGCACATGACAATACAATTAAGTTGTGCTGTGGTGAACAACAATTTTTCCACCATGACCCTTTTGGTTGGAATTCATGGAATCCTGCCTTTGCGTATGTTTAGACCATGTTTTCTTCTCTAATGGCCTATATCTATCTTTGTAAACTAATCTCTTCGATGAAGATAAATCTTACATACCTCAGTTGTTTTCTCTGCGAATTTAAGCTTGGTGGCTAGACGATCTGCTCTTCGTTGAAGCTTGTTGACATATCTCATTTTGTGTTTGTATTTGAAACACTTTGAAAACTCATGTCCCTTGAGAAAACAATAGGAGCATGTCAACGCAAAAGATGATTCAGGCGCCTTTGAAACGCAAGTTGCTAGGCACAAGGTAGATCCTGAAACATTAAACATAGAGTTTCCAATAGAGGGGTCAAATGATTCTTCCATCTTGATTGGGCTCTCTTCTAAAATATTATCAAGATTGATGTATGTATTTCTACAATTATCAAAATCAATATTTTCACATAGAAGAGCAACACTTGATTTTTTGTCTTCACCAGAATCATAATTGTCAGACATCTCATCAAGTGTCGCAGCAAGACCTTTGTTCCTAGTGTATTTTCTACGGTTTGGGCACTCGTTTGCAAAATGACCAAAACCTTTACACTTAAAGCACTGAGGCATATCCTCGTCATCAGTTTCATCCGTGTCCCTGTTTTTAGGAGGAATACGATTATGAGGTTTGACTAACGCTTTTGGCTTATCTCTGGAGAACCGTTTACTTCTCTTCAACAGAAGATCTCTAAACTGTCTTGTGATCATCGAGACTGATTTTTCAAGATCTTCATCTGATGAATCCGTCTTAGAGTGATCATCTTCAGAGATATACACATTTTTACTTTTATCAAGTAATGTTGTGTCTTTTAGTGCTTTGAACGCAACATCCTTAGATTTGGATGAATGCTCGTGATCAAAGATCTTAAGCTTCCCAACTAGCATATTTCTGGAGAGATTATCAAGGTTATTTCCCTCAACGATGGAATGCTTCTTAGATTCGTATCTAGATGGTAGCGATCTAAGAATTTTCATCACGATGAGTTTTTTCAGGAATAGTCCTACCCAATGCAAAAAATGCATCAACAATTTCAGACACTTTGTGATTAAACTCATCAAATTAATTTTCATCTGCCATACGAAGGTTTTCCTAATCGGAATTAAGGTTTTGAAGCCTAGCTTCCTTTTCACTGGTATTACCTTAGAATACGGTTTCTAAGATATCCCACGCATCTTTAGACCTAGTGCAATTTGACACATGGTGCTGAAGATTTGGGGTAATGACATGTATGATGGCATTCAAACCGTCAGAGTTTTTCTTTGCAGCAAGTATCTCAGCAGCATCGTATTCTCCAATATTCTTTGGAACATCAGCGCTACCTATTGCCACAACGGGAGCATCATAGCCATTAACAACATATACCCATGATTGAAAATCACGTGCTTGAAGAAAAGATCGCATATCAATTTTCCACCATGAGTAATTAGAGCCATCGAAGACTGGTGGTACGTTAATAGAGATAGCACCTCTATCCATAGAGTCAGGTCGCTACAAACACAGACTTGTAAGGTCTTTAAACGTGTTTGCCTGCTCTGATACCAATTGAAAATGCGGGGGTACAACAACCACACCCAATATTTCGATAAGCAATCTATATGGACTAACTCCAATATACTTTCTAGAGAATCAACTAGACAGTCAGGCTCAATCTAGATAAAAGTATATCAAAGGGTTAATATCTCGATCTCTTGATTTGATCTATACTCAAGCAAATAGAAATCTGCGAGTCTTTATCAAATACTAGAGAGATAACTTGGATGGAACCAAAGACCAATATCCAAGTTTCAATCAATTTAAACCAACAACCAAAGGTTGGATATTCCAATTGATTGATCTCAACGCACAGCCTGTGATATTTCAATTATATAGCAAAATATAATGCGGAATAGAAATAACACAGACACCAGAAATTTTGTTAACGAGGAAACCGCAAATGCAGAAAAACCCCGGGACCTAGTCCAGATTGAACACCACACTATGTTAAGCCGCTACAGACACTAGCCCACTACAAACTAACTTCGGTATGGATTGTAGTTGAACCCTAATCAATCTCACACTGATTCAAGGTACAGTTGCGCTCCTTACGTCTCTGAGCCCAGCAGGATACTACACACTTGATTCCCTTAGTTGATCTCACCCACAACTAAGAGTTGATACGACCCAAAGTCGAAGACTTTAATAAACAAATCTGTATCACACAGAAAATTCTATGATAATAGATAAATCTGTCTCTCACTGATAAACCTATGAGTTTTTGTTCCGTCTTTTGATAAATCAAGGTGAATTTGAACTAATTGATAAACCAGACTTATATTCCCGAAGAACAGCCTAGTATTATCAATCACCTCATAATAATCTAAATCGTATGGTAGCGTAACTAGATATTACGGAATAAAAACGATGATACGAAGATGTTTGTGATTTCTTTTTATCTTGCCCTATCGGAGATATAATCTCAAGTAAATTATTCAATTGAACTCGTACGATAGAAAATGGAAAGATCAGATCGCTCAACTACAAGAGAAGTAGTTTCGTCTGGCTTCACAATCCCAATGAAGTCTTTCAGTCGTTAACCTACAAGGTCTCGAGAAGAAACCTAAGGTTAAAGGAGAATCGATTGTAGCAAACCAACTAGTATCACACAGAAGGTGTGGGGATTAGTTTTTCCAATTGCTAGATGTCTCCTTTATATAGTTTTCAAATCAGGGGTTGCAATCTAAGTTACCTTGGTAACAAAGCATTCAATATTCACCAAACACATGAAAAAACTGATTCAACCAAGCTAATATTTTTCAACCGTTAGATCGAAACTTAGCTTGTCACACATAAATGAAATGTATTCATTTAGGTTTGAGTAATCGTACCTAAACGTGTACACTTAGTTGGTTCACAAATAGTTAACCAATGGTTATCCATTAAAATCTTTCATATTAACCGTATTCATCTTTCTCGTAACTAGTTCAAATGACTCATAAGAACTAGTTGATAGAGTTGTTCAATTGCTTAGGTCTTTATTCATAGACACAATTGAAACAAAATCGAATTGATCCACTTGAATCAATTCATGAACAATATACCCACGGTTTGCAAAGATTGCATTCTTTATAATTTATTGTTTTAGATTCATGAACTACCGATTTGAGAAATAACCAGCTTGGGTACGCGTACGGGTATGCGTACCTTGGCTACCAGATTTGAGTTGGCTTTGGTTTCTAAACTCAACAGAAATTTTCGGGTATGAAAACTTCCGTGGGTACGCGTACGGGTATGTGTACCTAAGGTGACTGGTATACTAGTTTGGAAACTACAAACTTAGCAGAAATTTCCGGTTGAAAACTTCCGCTGGTACGCGTACTCAACCTGTCTCATTCACCAATACCGCATGCACACATATGCACGCACTTGGTTTCGTCACGGGTTAAAATGAAAATGTTTAAAGAAAAAGCTTACCAACACATATTTCGAGAAAAAGATAGGCGAGCAAACTCGGCTCAAAATAGCAAATATGTATGTATGAAAACTATCATACTTATACGACTTTGTCCCAAGAGTAGGAGATAGAATAAACTTTGAAGTGATAGATAAGTTCAGGTACTAAGGCATACTTTCAAGTATCTTTCAAGTCGTGCATATTGAAAACATAACCGCGAAGCATATTTGAACTCTAGATAGACATAGTATTAAGTAATACAATACGAGGTTTATTGCTTTAACCATTAAACGTTGTAGATAAGACATCGCCATAATCATTTGAATGCTATTGTGATTATGTATGGGTATGAGGTGAGGATTTCATCTTAGAGAACAATGTTTTACATGTGTTTTAAGGAAGTAAGTTCATACACTTGTTTGTGAACCGATAAGGAAATTGCCAGGTGTTATTGGTTTTGTTATTCATTGCATATCTTATGAACAACCAATATGTGTGATTGAGTATAACCGTTCACGACTTGTTTGTGTTATTGGTAGAACTATTCACAAAGGCATGACTTATGTATTGGTATGACTTTTACTAGTGAAATCGATCTTAAGGAATCACCTGAGATGGTATGGGAAAGGGGAACCGATCCTGGTAAGAGGTGCAGTACATCACAAAGGGGAACCGATCCTTGTATGAGGTGCAACAAGGTTTATAGCAGAAAGGGGAAGCGATCCTATGAACATGTGCAACACGTTTTTAGGCAAAGAGGAACCGATCCTATGGACATGTGTAACACATATAAGTTAGATACCATATATATGTGGGGAACCGATCCTAGTACCTAGTCAACCAAATTTTTGGAAAGCTAGTGTGACTACGCACAATACTCACATGGAAGGTAGAACCGAAACTTGTTTTGGTAGAACCGTTAAACCCATGATTGTGATTGAATGTTATTTGATCAATCGCATAGTTCTTGAAAGTCAGATGAACCAATTATAAACTTGTTTGGAAGTGTGGCAAATCGGTTTCAAGGTTGTAAGTGTGAAAGAGAACTTAAAAAGTAAGGATGTCGACATACTTTGAACACGTGCTGTGAATGTTTATTTCTTTAATTGTTCAAAGTTATTCCTTAATATCTAAGGGAAGAGAATCCCAGGATCGAAACATAAATAAGTTAAGAATCTTTAAATTAAGGTAATTCACTTATTTTTTGGGAAAATAAGAATTAGTAATGTGCATTTACTAATTAGAGATTTTATGACAGATTTCAATCATTATTTTTGGACAGAGCATTTCCAGGAATTATGGAAACCGAATTTGTGCTTTAGTGAATATCTTGAGAATATTTTCGGTTTTGGAAATTCTTTGGTGTCCAAACTTCCTTGTCTATAAATACTGAAGTTTGCATTTCTAGAAAACTAAGCCTTCTGTTGATGGTGGTTTTTAGCTTAGGGTCAAAATCGTAAAACTGTACATCTGACATGACGTCACTATGACCATTAACACATTTATTGAATCAATTAGCATGCCTACGTAAGAATACCGGGGTACCATTTTTTTTACATAGGTCATGTTCCACGGCAGAACTCTTAACACTGACTGACATCATCTATACCAAACCCTAATTCTCATGCTACCGCGCCAAGGCATGCCAACCATGCCAGCCGCACCACTGTGCCAATGGAATACCATGCCAGCCACGTCACCGCGCCAAGGCATGCCAACCATGCCAGCCACACCACTGTGCCAATGGCATACCATGCCAGCCACATCTCCGTGCCAAGGCATGCCAACCATGCCAGCCGCACCTCCGTGCCAAGGCATGCCAACCATGCCAGCCGCACCACTGCGCCAATGGCATGCCATGCCAGCCGCACCTCCGCGCCAAGGCATGCCAACCATGCCAGCCGCACCTCCCCTCCAAAGCATGCCAACCATTCCAGCCGCACCTCCGCGCCAAGGCAACCATGCCAGCCGCACCACATGTGCCAATGGCATGCCAACCAACTTGCTGTGCCAAACCATGCCGGCCTTCCCTATGCGGCTACCAAAACGAAGGCGCGCGATGATCAACGGCCACATTTCCATCTTAGATGCGAATATTAGTCGTCCAAGGTTGCCAAACAACGCACGGTAACCTTTGTCCCAAACCCTAGTTTTGGCCACGCCAAACCGCGCCAAGGCATATGCCATGCCACATGTGCCAATGGCATGCCAACCACCTTTCCGCGCCACACCATGCCGTCCTTCCCTATGCGGCTACCAAAACGAAGGCGTGCGATGATCAACGTCCACCCTTCCATCCTAGATGCAAATCTTAGACGTCAAAGGTCGCCAAACAAGGCATGGTAACCTTTGACCCAAAACCCTAGTTTTGGCCACGCCAAGGCATGCCATGCCACATGTGCCAATGGCATGCCAACCACCTTGCCGCGCCATACCATGCCGACGTTCCCTATGCGGCTACCAAAACGAAGGCCTGCAACAATCAACCACCACTTTTTCATCTAAGATGCATATCTTAGCCGTCCAAGGTTACCCGCTAACGCATGGAAACCTTTGGACCTAGTTTGGTCGCGCCTAAACAAAACCAAAACCCTAACTTTTGGCCGCGCCTAAACTAGGCCATATTAAAGCCATACTGATCATGATTTCATGCCACTGGCTACCAAAACGAAGGCCTGCAACAATCAACGACCACTTTTTCATCTAAGATGCAGATCGTCGTCCAAGGTTACCAGCTAACACATGGAAACCTTTAGCCCTAGTTTGGTCGCGCCTAAACAAATCCAAAACCCTAACTTTTGGCCGTGCCTAAACTAGGCCATATTGAAGCCATACTGATCATGATTTCATGACACTTGCTACCAAACGAAGGGTTACAATAATCAACGGCTACCTTTCCTCTTAAGATGTAAAATCTCGACAGTCGAAAGTCACCACCGAGTCGGCAAGTCTCCCAATCTCAACTTGCCAGACAACAACAACATGCTACATGTTTTCCACGAAAATGCTCGAGACATCAACACATGTCACAAACTGGGGGATGATCATTGGGTATTGGTTTGGCGGTTTACAGCGTGCGGCGTACACTGCGCCCGTTATAAGACAGTGTCATAAGGATGAGGCGGTTAGTAAATCCAGGGAGTAATGGTGAAACGCTTTCTTTTATGGAACATCAATTCCAGGCGATACCGGTTACCACCTCCTCCCATTTACTCACCCGTTTTCCATTTCTTAATGAGACCAGGGTACGTTTCACTTCGACTGGTATAAATAGGCATTACCTATTTCCACCGAACGACAAGTTCAGGTCAAGAGGATACAACATTCGGAAAATATTTGCTAGCTTTCCATCTGTTAGCTTCCCACTTTCTGATACAAGTCGTGAAACAAATACTCTTCCAGAATCAACTATTCTGGTCTCAACACTCTCTTCGCTTCCCTCCCCAAAACCAACCCTTCTCCTTCACTTTGTGACTGAAGCAAGTCTGGAACGACCATTTCTTGGTTTAGGCCGGATTTGTACAGATTGATCTCTCGAATATAAAGTACTCCCTTGCAGTACATTTTTTAGGGTTTAAACTCGTTTCTCACCCACACACCCGAAATTACCAAAATCTGCAGAAATCGTTTTCACCCTCAAACAATTGGCGACCACAGGGGGAGGTTAATCTTTCGGTCACGATGTCAATTTTCAATCCTCGATCTCATACCTCGAGCCATACGTCAGGACAGTAAAATCAAACGATCCGTTCAGGAATCGACGACTCAGCTACTAGGCGGCTCGATACCAGTCGTGACACAGCAAGGGACTACTAGGGACTTCCGAGTGGTTAGAAGCAAACGATCCACCCGGGGAACGGAAACACGACAAGGAATGACTGGGGACGTTCCACAGTCACGGCGATGTTTCCCACAAAACTCGGTCTTACATCCGGGAGATTCCTTTTTCACCAGAAGATCCAAAAACCGAGTAAGTCTTTCCTAGACAAAATACGTGGTTTACTACTTCGGGTTTTCACGGGAATGATGAAACCAATATCCATGTTATGTTTCATCTCATGCTCTCTTTCGACAAGCAATGCTCACGATTCGATGGCTTTCCTGGGATGTTTTCACCATTCGCAATCGTGACCAAAAAGCATCGTTATTCTAAAAACAGTTCGTTCCAAATAATAATCCAAAACCCTCAAGGTAACATTTGTCTGTCAAACCAAAAATCCAAGAAATCAAAACCGTAAACTAGGCGTTTCATTTTCCTTTCAAAAAAAAAACAACCTAACATAAGAAGTTCAGAAGACATAAATGCGTTCAAGGAAAGTTTTTCAACAATGGCTTGCTCTTCTTGGAAAAATCCTCTTTCGTTCTTTGGAGAGCCGCCCTCTTCAACTTCAGCTTCCTGGACAACTTTTCGACTTCCGCTTCCTGCTTCTTCACCATATCCGCAGAAGGACCTTCGACTGTTTCGGCCAGCAACTTTTCAACCTCAGAGAAACCTTCAACGAACCAAGGAACATTGAACTCGAAGTTTACACATGTGTCACGATGGAACCTCCATCTCGAGACTACATCCTCAGAAACAGTATTACCAGTCACATTGCAAATGTCGTCATTTGAAGACAAAGCTTCCTCCACACGCTTAACCACAAATTGACTAGTAATTTTCTTGGTCGTGGCTATATGTCCGTAGCTTTCCCATATCCTGGTGTATAGCCCCGCGTGTTTGGATGACACACTAAATCCCTCAATCAACACATGATCCGGATGAGGAACCAGATATGAAGGGTAGAAAGTGGCTCCCGCGACTGCATCATCAACCGACAAGGGATTCCTAACGACAATTCCACCTGCGTCCACTAGAGTACTCTCCATTTTCTGAGTCACAACAACGTTTTCATCTCGATCAACCTCCATTTCAAGGTCGCCCGGTGCGGCTGTCACAGTTGGAGAAAAAGTTGTATCTCCGCCAGTCTCCGTCTCAGGGCCATCTTCAGAAACGGCTTCCCCCTATGATATCACGGATTAGATATTTTCCAAAGAGAAAGGAAGAGAGGAAAGAAAAAAAAACATGCGGGAGATTCACTGATTCGCTTTCAGACCGAATAGATGAAGATTCAACACTGTTGTCGGAAGAACTACTCTCGCCATCACTGGACTCTGAACTTTCATCCTTCTCGGGTTCCCCATCACCATGGATAGGCTCAGCACCGCCACCCTCCGTCTCGAGAAACGATGTTTTCTGACTAGTTGCAAGTTTGGTAAAGGTGTTCACGCTGCTGAGACCCTGGGAAAGATACAAAGACGGATACTCAGAAAAGAAACAAGGATATACGCGATCCAACTAAAATCAAGAGGAAAAGCATACGTACTCGCATATTAGACGAACTGAAAGTCGGTAGGGCCGTCGAATCTGACTGGGAACCGTCTGCACGGCTTTTAGACCTTTGCTCCTTTATTTGGGGACTATCTGCATTCGGGTTAACGGATTTTTGCTTGGTCGAAGAAGGATCCCTCAGCAGTGGGTGTTCCGCTAAAATCGCAGGAGAAGGCTTACCGCGATGGTTTTCTACCACATCATTCACGAATCCATGGGTGGCGAGAAACTCATCCTGCCAAAATATGTTATATTTGGAGGTTGTTGATGGATTTCGTTCCGCGAGCGGAAAAGGGAGACTTTTACCGGCACAAGAACACTAGCATCGAGAACAGTTGGCAACGAGTCTTCTGGAACAACCGGCTGACGAACGAGTGGGATCCATTGGTCAAAACCCATATGCCGAGTCGTCCTATCGATATTGTAAGAAATTGCTTTGCAAGATCCTCGAAAGAAAGACGACACATGACCGGGCGTGCAGCTTCGCATGAACACCATCTCTCCAACACTCATATCCTCTTTATCAGAAGACAAAGACATGCTCGGAGAAGGAGCAAAGGTATTGATCTGAGTCATGGATGCATGCACCGGAGCCCATGGACGAAAATTGACCGTGTGCGAGTTGTCAAGGAATCCAACCAGGTTCGAACCAATCTTTGGCGCCTATTCGACCAGCGCAGTATCCTAGAATGACCCCAAGACTCGGGAAGTACGGCCAACGGTTTTGGAGCATACCTTTAGAAGTGCTCCCACAGCCACGCTTGGAGAAAGGAAGCATGAATAGACGAATCCACTTTCATGTAGCCATTTGAAGCACACGTGTCCGCGACCAGATGATCCAAGTGTGTGTACAGAGAACCAAGAAACAAGCCGCCAATAGGGAGAACGACACCTTTTTCCAATTTTATGGAAAAATTGATAAGTTCTTGTCTTATCTCCTTCTTACCAGAGCCGTCATGGAAAATATCTCTGGATAACTAAAGAGCCAAGAACGCTGCGACATGAACTGTACTATTTTTCTGATTTGGATCCAACTCATCAGGACACCATTGAGACACCCACCATCCATAGAAGCACCTCGTCTCGTTTTCTTTCCGAACGAATCCTTTTGATTTCGCAACCAGAGCGGCGCGCATTTCTTCTTCATCTGCAGACAACTTGACATCGAGGTTTCCTATTATGGGAAGGTTCAGCAAGAAGGACACACTCTCTAAATAGATATTAATTTCACCCCATCTGTATATGGCCGTGTGAGTGTCCGGACACCATCTGAAAATAAAAGCAACCAAGCCTGGAATATCTTTCCTAATTTGAAGCACTGCGGAAGCCGCGACATCATCAATAATTTGCGCCTTGGTCAAACTGGCTTTTACACATTCCCGGCTCATCATGAATCGCATCCATTTCTCAAATGGACGACGGACTCACACAGATTTTAAATTCAATGGGAGAAGCAAAATACTCTTTTCTCTGAAGACAAAACCTTATTACACCTCCAGGCCGAACTGACCGGGGCTCACCTTCACTTTCCGGACCAGTCAGAGGAATCAACACATACTTGGGATGATTTTTCCTAATTGTGGCGGATGTTGTAAAGAACTCATCGTCTATGTTTGGCTTGGAATTGTCAACATCTTTCGGTACGGCAGAAAGTGACATCCTAACAAAAATTCTCTCACGCTACTTTCACCTTCGAAATAACTACAATGGAACAATACGAAGAGAAATTATTACGGAAAGTGCATGGAAATTATTTTATCACAGGAGATCCACCTGGGATGCAAACCAATTTATTGCAAAGTCATAATGCGCATAAGCAAAAAAATGGGGACTGACAGACCCTGCATCACCACCTCATGCCAAGGTCATACCCTGCAACAGGAAATTTGCGCCCGGACGAGGAGGCGCGCCCCACCATGGGAACAATACATACGGCCACACCAGGAAAAGGGAGGAAACCCTAGGAGCTAGGTTTTCACTTGAATGGAATGACAGTTACTAGCTCATGCATGCCTACTTTGCACAGTAATTGAGACGACCAACATTACTACGATATTCACGCCTAAATGTTACTACAAGTTCACGCAAAGCATATTTACGGCTAGGATTCATACCAACACAAAAGAACAATATTTTTACAAGTTCATGAAAAGGTACGCCTAGAGCTAGGGTTTGCACTAACACAAAAAAACAAGAAAAACAAGTTAAAGAGGAAGTGTTGGAAGACATACCTGGGATTCGCTCGTCCGCTTTACTGTTACCACACGTCCAGAATAAAATAAATATATAAAGGTGTGAAATAAAAGGAGAGGCCTCCCCCCTTTTATAGGTGTGGTACTTGGGAGTTTGAATAAGGAAAGGACTTCCTATTTGAGTCAAGTAAGGAAAAGAGGCAACCGGTCCCGCGAAGACAAATAACCATGCCATTCCGTCTGCGCATGCTTTGCCTCACCAAACCGCACCATTGCCTTGGCCCCACCATGCCAATCCGTCCGCACTATGCCTTGGCCCAACCACGCCAAGCCGTCTACATGATTTGCCTCACCAAACCGCGCCTTGCCTTGGCCCCACCATGCCAAGCCGTCCGCGCCATTGCCTTGGCTCCACCATGCCAAGCCGTCCGCGCCATGACTTGCCGCGCCAACACCAAACAACTCGCCAAGCCAGCGTCATGATGTTCCCTAACCCATCCAAGGTGATACATGGCCAAACTAAGCTGACGATCTTCATCTCACCACTTCACGGTCTTCACCACAAATAGAATCTACGCAATGCCGCCAAACATGAGGATCATGAACTCTCCTTACCTCTCAAAAAAGGTTAGTCGGACTTTCCTGACCATCTTTTCACGACCTGTCATTTCGATTTTTGTCCTCGCCTGTCACCATCTTATGCTTACCTCGCAACAATGCTCCTGTTCCGAGCTAAGCATGGGACTTAATGTTGGTGGTGGTTTTTAGCTTAGGGTCAAAATCGTAAAACTGTACATCTGACATGACGTCACTATGACCATTAGCACATTTATTGAAATAATCAGCATGCCTACGTAAGAATTACCGGGGTGCCCTTTTTTTTACGTGGGTCATGTTCCACGGAAGAACCCTTAACACTGACTGACATCATCTATGCCAAACCATAATTCTCATACTACCGCGCCAAGGCATGCCAACCATGCCAACCACACCATTGTGCTAATGGCAGACCAGGACAGCCACGTCACCGCACCAAGGCATGCCAACAATGCCAGCCAAACCACTGTGCCAATGGCATACCATGCCAACCACATCTCCCCGCCAAGGCATGCCAACCATGCCAGCCGCACCACTGCGCCAATGGCATGCCAAGCCAGCCGCACCACTGCGCCAATGGCATGCCAAGCCAGCCGCACCTCCGCACCAAGGCATGCCAACCATGCCAGCCGCACCACTGCGCCAATGGCATGCCCTGCCAGCCGCACCTCCGCGCCAAGGCATGCCAACCATGCCAGTCGTACCACTGCGCCAATGGCATGCCATGCCAACCGCACCTCCGCGCCAAGGCATGCCAACCATGCCAGCCGCACCACATGTGCCAATGCCATACCAACCACCTTGCTACGCCATACCATGCTTGCCTTCCCTATGCGGCTACCAAAACGAAGGCGTGCGATGATCAACGACCACCCTTCCATCTTAGATACAAATCTTAGCCGTCCAAGGTCGCCAAACAACGCATGGTAACCTTTGTCCCAAACCCTAGTTTTAGCCATGCCAAACCGCGCCAAGGCATGCCATGCTAGAAGTGCCAATGGCATGCCAACCACCTTGTCGCGCCATACCATGCCAACCTTACCTATGCGGCTACCAAAACGAAGGCGTGCGATGATCAACGGCCGCCCTTCCATCTTAGATGCAAATCTTAGCCGTCCAAGGTCGCCAAACAACGCGTGGTAACCTTTGGCCCAAACCCTAGTTTTGGCCACGCCAAACCACGCCAAGGCATGCCATGCCACATGTGCCAATGGCATGCCAACCACCTTTCCGCGCCATACCATGCCAACCTTCCCTATGCGGCTACCAAAACGAAGGCGTGCGATGATCAACGACCACCCTTCCATCTTAGATGCAAATATTAGCCGTCCAAGGTCGCAAAACAACGCATCGTAACCTTTGGCCCAAAACCCTAGTTTTGGCCACGCCAAACCGTGCCAAAGCATGCCATGCCACATGTGCCAATGGCATGCCAACCACCTTTCCACGCCATACCATGCCAGCCTTCCTTATGCGGCTACCAAAATGAAGGCCTGCAATAATCCACGGCCACTTTTTCATCTAAAATGCAGATCTTAGCCGTCCAAGGTTACCAGCTAACGCATGGCAACCTTTGGCCCTAGTTTGGTCGCGCCTAAACAAAGCCAAAACCCTAAATTTTGGCCGCGCCTAAACTAGGACATATTAAAGCCATACTGAGCATGCTTTCATGCCACTGGCTACCAAAACGAAGTCCTGCAACAATCAACGGCCACTTTTTCATCTAAGATGCATATCTTAGCCGTCCAAGGTTGCTAGATAACGCATGGCAACCTTTGGCCCTAGTTTGGTCGCGCCTAAACAAATCCAAAACCCTAACTTTTGGCCGCGCCTAAACTAGGCCATATTGAAGCCATACTGATCATGCTTTCATGCCACTGGCTACTAAACGAAAGGTTACAATAATCAACGACTACCTTTCCTCTTAAGATGCAAAATCTCGACCGTCGAAGGTCACCACCGAGTCGGCAAGTCTCCCAAGCTCAACTTTCCAGACAACAACAACATGCTACATGTTTTCCACGAAAACACTCGAGACATCAACACATGTCACAAACTGGGGGATGCTCATTGGGTATTGGTTTGGCGGTTTCCAGCGTGCGGCGTACACTACGCCCGTTATAAGACTGTGTCATAAGGATGAGGCGGTTAGTAAATACAGGGAGTAATGGTGAAACGCTTTCTTTTATGGAACATCCATTTATTCCAAGCGTTACCGGTTACCACCTCCCATTTACTCACCCGTTTTCCATTTCTTATTGAGACCAGAGTACGTTTCACTTCGACTGGTATAAATAGGCATTACCTATTTCCACCGAACGACAAGTTCAGTTCAGGAGGATACAACACTCGGAAAATATTTGCTAGCTTTCCATCTGTTAGCTTCCCACTTTCTGATACAAGTCGTGAAACAAATACTCTTCCAGAATCAACTATTCTGGTCTCAACACTCTCTTCACTTCCCTCCCCAAAACCAACCCTTCTCCTTCACTTTGTGACTGAAGTAAGTCTGGAACGGCCATTTCTTAGTTTAGGCCGGATTTGTACAGATTGATCTCTCGAATCTAAAGTACTCCCTTGCAGTACATTGTTTAGGTTTTAAAGTCGTTTCTCACCCACACACCCGAAATTACCAAAATCATCAGAAATCGTTTTCACCCTCAAACACCTTCGTAACAACAAGCTTCTTCTTTGTTGTGTTATTACTGGTGTATCCGTCTATTCGGAGAGGAGAGTAACCTAATTAGGCGAAATCTCTTACGGCCGCTCAGTTTAAAGTCTTCTTTGGGATTGAGAATCTCTAGCGCGTACCGTTGGTGTGAAACTAGATAATTGCGGTTTATATTTTGTTTTTATTGATTTGATTGAATAACGGTGGTTGAACTTTGATTGCACCTAGTTTGTTGATGCTTGAGAATCTTCTCTTCTGATATAATATTCACTCAAACTAGTTCAGAGTTTCGACAGGGATCTTTAGACTGTTGTTAGTTCTAAAGACGATCTTGTGATAATCCATTGTTAACAGACTCCATTCTATGCGTGATTGATCACAAGAGATTCAAGTGATTGTGTGCAGGTTATTATTGAAGATATAAGAAGATTTGAAGACAAAGAAGATATTGAATATTTTTGATTCGTGGGTTCATAATCTTTGGTCTACACAATACTTATTTCGGTAAAAGAGGATCCAATTAATAATCGGTTTATCCTTGTGATAGATTGGATTGATTAATTGAGTAGATCAGCATCAACACAATTCTTTGGATTAATAGTGTTGTTGGCTTAATCTTAAACGATTACTTCGGTAATTGAAAATAAGATAGATCTAAGGACCGACGAAGGAGTTTATGTTAAGATAAACAGAAGAGCCTTTGTCCGACTCATATCACTTGGTTGAATAGAAAGTTGATACCAAACAGATTTATTATTCCTTTACTGTTTGGAATACGAACTAGAGGAATTGTTCCAAGTACGTGACTTATTTATAAGTTGGAGGCGTGGGAATACAGACGGAACTAGGTGAACTATAGATTTAATTGCTTGGTCTCAACTATACGAAGTTAGGTGTAATTTTGTGTAGCGTCTTAATCCTGAGAGTATTCAATTCTGGACAAGGTCCCGGGGTTTTTCTGCATTTGCGGTTTCCTCATTAACAAAATCTTGTTGTGTCATTTACTTTATATTTCCGCATTATAGTTGTTTTATTATAATTAAAGTAAATCACACAAACGTTAATTCCTATTTACTTGATAAGTGAATCCTATTGTGTTTGGTTAAGTCCGAACCATTTTATCAAGTAACACACTTCGTTGTTGTATTGTCTCGATCTCGTATCCATAGACGATTATACGAAGTGTAAACCAATTAGTTGCATTGTCTCGACTCAGTCCATAGACAATCACTTTCAGAGAAAGGACTTATAGGTAGGAAAAGTTTTAGCTTGAGGTATATTTGGGTACCCTCGCCTTTTCAGGTTTGATGAGATTGATGGATCGATCATGGACCAATATGTATTTTGATATGTCAAGCATTTGACAGGAAATCAGATGAAGATAAATAACGTTGGGTAACTATAAAATATTCATGCTCGATCCATCGTATCATGAGTAATCGAATGACGAAGTGGAGAGACCATAAGTATCAGTACACTGGTCAATGAAATGAAATATTGGTTGAGCGATCAATTGGATGTTCGACTAATAAAATGTTGGATGATCGACTAATCGGAGGATCGAGCAACAAAGTGTTTGTAGCAGGCCCGAACATAAATATTCAATTGAAATATTGATAACTGGATCAATATGAAAATTATTGATGCTCAGATTTAATCAGAATTATCTTTGAGCAAAGTATGAAACCCTAATTTTGGCAAGTGATGATCCGGGAGATGGAGGATCGTCCAATATGGGTAGAGAGACCGACCAACCAATGGGCATGAGGCGGCCATTGGTGGTGGTGATATCGGCCAGGTGGTGTATGAAGGATTGTCCAAATGATATAAAAAGGACTAGTTAATCAAAATATAGAGGATTAAGCAAAATGAGGATTAATCAAATTTTTGATTAAGGAATGGGTGGGACCGGGAAACCAGGGGGTCCGACCAGGTACAACTGTGGTGGTGCACGACCCACCATGTCGACGACTGTCCATTCCTGAGTATTTTGGTAGTTTTAGAAGAGTTTGCTCTTGACTGAAACTCACAATTTTGCTTGAATGAGCAGGTATGATCTTGCATAAACGTCTGATATTTGAAAATATCAAAATAATAGTATTTTAATATATTATATGGTGTAAAAAAATTATATTGCGGGACCACTTGCTTTGTTAACTATATGGCGAATTGAGCAATATTTGACAGATATGGAAAATCAAGAGTTTGTTTGAATGAAGAAGTCATGAATTAAGAAACTAATAATAAAAAATAAAAAGTAAAGGGAGAGGACAAAATGTGATGTAGAAAGTGGTAAATAAAGTTCGTTAATACTTGTAAAGATTTTTGTTTCAGACTTAGTTCTAATACTAATGAAGCAAACTAATTGAAAATAATATCAAGTTAAAGAGAATACTGAGGCTAGGATTCCACTATCTACCAATTTTTATGAGATTCGATAATAATAATTATCATGCAATTCATACATTCAATTGATTCTAAAGTATTGCCAATATTATATTTTCAAAATATCAGTTGTTCATCGCAGGAATGGAACGTTAAGAGCCCAAAACTAAACATGCACCATCAAGTGAAAACACAACTAAATAATATAAATCATCATTTTGATTTTGATGGTTCAATGCAAATAATCATAAAAATAATCGCACAAATTAATTAAATAGATATTATCATATAATTGTTGGCAAAATAGCTTCCTCCGTCGCCTCAACAATGAGGTCTAGCTCCTCATGTTGATAATACGCTCAAAATATGTATTCATGACTCAAAGTGTTTAAAAATGATGAAAAATAGAGAAAATCAAGTAAACCGGAAATTTGTATGGCTTTTTAGGTGTTACAAAGTATATGTTACAAATTTAAAATAAGTGTTGCAAAGCTACTGTCACAGACACTGGTGATAAACGACAATTTTCTGTGATTGTCTTATGCAACTTATGTTCTTCATGTTCTCCAGTATGCAGCAAAAAAAAATTCTCTGCAACTTTGATTTTTTCTCTCTGCAGCTCTCTGTTCTAACAATACCCCTCGTCCCCTCCAAATTGCTGCTGGCACACTCTAGCACACTCTAGCTCATTGAAAATTCATTGTTGACAGATGCAGACACACGCTAACCTCCTTAGAAATCACAGCAAACACGGGAAATCTCGTGAATGTATTAATTTTCTACATGCTTCAAAATCCGATAATGTAGCCCAAATTAGTCAAATCTAACACCCATATCATCCATGTTTAGCTTAAACAAATCCATCCATGTTGTAGGGCTTTAGCCAATGGATGTGCGTTCCAATATAGTAATTAGGGTCTTATTCCTATTGTATAAAAAAGACTATATCTATGTAACACACACTAAATCTAATGAATAGAATCTTCTTCTCTCTGTGTCTCTTTATCTTTCCCATCCACTACAATACGTTATCATGCACGATGCTATGCCGCAGAGCTAGATTGGGTTTGGAAGATCTTTTTTTTTTGTTTCAACATGGATGATTTACATCAACGCAGCTATGTAATTATTGTCAAGCTAACGTGGAAATTGCTGGAATCAAATCATAGCTAAGTTGCATCTACTTTTTCCTATATAATCTTTCTTTCTTTTCCCCTATTTTTGATTTTGATTTTGGCATATACATTGGGTATATTAAATCTGCGATGACAATTGGTTTAATCAGGAATTATGGATTATTTTGATTAATCATATGTACTAATCATGAATCAAATCGATGAGAATTAGGGATTAGATTAATCATTGGGTATATTAATCATATACACTAATCAGGAATTAGGGATTGTTTTCTCTTATTTTTCTCTTAAATTTTTTTTCCCTGGAATCGCATAGCATATTTGTATTTTTTCTTGAAGTATTAATGTTATAATATGCGTATGTATGTTTATGTGATCGATTATTATATTTATGTGGTAATAGCCGTGGCTTGGAATCATCACATGGGAAAAGCGAAGGAAAAGTTCCATCACAGACATCCCGTATGTTCATATATGGGGATAGAGGATAAGTCCCACCCGGTCCTGCCAAAACCGGCCCAACCCGGTCCGATCCAAACCGGCCCAACCCAATTCGGTCTGTTCCAAATCGTGGTCCTCTGTTCCAGTTTTGGTTTTGGTGTCCCCTGTTCCAGTTTAGTTTTGGGACGTGCACGACCAAGGCTGTTCCGGTTTTGTCTATATATCGTGGGAACCGAATTTTGATTTTGAGGTATGTAATTATAATATAATGTGGGTGTTTACATCGAGTACTTTCTAGGCTTATTTATTTGTTTTTAGAACATGCCTAGTTTTGTTTATTTTTTGTCTTAAGATAAGTGCATATCATATAAACGGTCAACTTAAACTATGATTGTTGATCTTGACCATTTATGGTTATTTTGTTCTCTTGAATATGATACTAGCTATAGTTGAATGATGTTTATTTATTTTTATTTTTGTTTAATTGGTTGTACCAACTCAAGTCCAATATATTCATTTGGGGATTAGAAGTACTTGAGCACAATTATTGGATACTTGATATTTTCCCCAAATTTGAATGTTCTGTGGGATGTAATCCACTTATTGGCATAGTGAAATATGTGCAGAGGGACATATATCATGAGACAAAAATGTACTTTTGTCTTCGATAGTAATAATACCAACACACAAGTATCAACCGAACATGGGATCAGCTAAAATGTAATTTTAGCTCCCTTCATAAATAAAAGAGTTGGAAATGCAACCAATTTCACATCAACTTCAATGGCAACAAGAACTTTTCCTGGCCAATTGACTATCTTATTCAGTTGAAATAGATCCAATGCCTGCACTTATGAAATGAAACCACGAGACATAAATTTCTAAAGCACTTGAGATATATCTGGATGAAACGTAACATATATTCGCTCTAAAGTAATTGAGTTGAATCTGACTTTTGTTACGTAATAAGGCCACGCCACTTATTAAATCTCTCAAGACTCAATGTATAAGCTATTTATGTACTAAGGGCTAATCACACCAAACGGTGTTCATGTATGAACTATTACCTACCTTTTTGTAAACTTACAGTGAGAATGAAGTTGATTGTATCAATAAACTATTTCTAATGAATGTGGAAGGAAGCATATCCTTAGAAAATTAATGTGTCAATGTAGTGAATTATAAATCACTGGAACTTGAATTACTGAATTCAGATTAACCCCAACAACGAACTGATTGGGATTGATTCATAAAGACTTTGACATAACCATAAGGCACGTTGGTTGTGACACGATGTTCCGTTTTGAAATACTAACACGGGCATCACTTCATTTGAGTGTATGAGACAATGAACTAATAGAATGCGAAGTCATGACATCTATCACAATCAGTGATTTATAAAGTTACTAGATTTGTTATGCCTCTCCCCATTATGCTTTAGAGTAAGAAAGCATGTCACTCATCTTACAAAGTTTTTCTTTAGTAAAACATGATTGAGACCATCCTGTTTTACTTAGATGAAAATGTTGAATAACTCATTCTTCAAAGGAACAAAGTGTTGTTAGTGAATATATATCCATGCAGAATGCGGACCATTCAAGTGATTTATGGATATGATGGATGATTCGATGCATTGAATCGGTTATTGCTCATAACAAACGATGCGTTTAAGTTCTGTAGAACTCCTAGCACATATTACAATGCAAAGTGCAAAGGCTCACTACCCTTGTTAATGCTATAGAATTTACATCAAAAGAACTTGATGAATATTGCATATTTAATAGGACCAATATAGAGCATTTTATACCCAATGGTCTCGCAGAGGCTACCATCGAAGGTTACATATGATGTATAAAGAATAGGTTATGTGTACCAACCTACCTTTTATTAATTTGGGGATATGCAATATTACACGCATCTTTACTTAATTCGTTTTAGAACCCAATATTAGTCAACCTTTATTTTGCGTACCAGTTGGTAATTGGATTTAAACCTGATATTCGTGTTCTTACGAATTTTTGGTTGCACTATATATGTGCCATTACGACTCCACATCGTACTATGATGGGTCTTCAAAACTGTTAAGTAGTTATGTTGGAAATGAGTTCCCAATAATTATCCGCATTTTAAAACTTTTGGCAGAAGATCTCTTACCGCTAGATTTGTGGTTATCACTTTAATGAGACAGTCTTCCCGTCGTTAGGGGGAGATAAGAATAAGTATTTTCTAAGGGAAAGACAGAAATTGTTGTGGTGTGTTCCTAATGTGTCTCATGTTGATTCTTGTACTCCATAAATGTAAATGTGAAGTGACAAAGAATAATCGATTTTAAGAATGTACATTGATGTCGCTAAAGTAATGAGATTAGACATACCATCTGCAAACCTACCTGCAAGGTTACAAATCCTCAATAAGGGATATACACCATAGACTAAGGTGTTGCAACTACACTTAGTGGAAGTGTGGTTGAGGCCGTGGCTCCATAAAGGAAGTTGGATACACCATTTGGTTCGATCAATCCTCACCTAGAAAGGAAGTAGATGGGTAAGGCACAACTAATTTATATCATCAGAAATCATCTCATAATATTTTTTATCAATATGTCCATGAATCAAACTGAAGGACACTCTGAAGTTTAATGATTTCAGAGAACAATGATATCCCAGGTGGATTATGAGACCGTGCAAGAGTCAATGGAAAGATCATGTGAGCATATTGATGATTAATTTCATATACACTTGCTTAAGGAAATAGAGCAAGATGAGATCGAACCAAGCTCCTTGTTGCTTAATGTCAACGAAGAGTATATGTGGCCTATACAATCCATGTAGAACTTGGTTCTATGACAAATATACATGTATTTTTGGTGTAGTAGTGCTAACCAACCAAGTGTAAAGCCTAGTGGACATACATAATTAATTTGTCACAAAGCATAATGAGAAGAAAGCAGTCTTAAAGTATAAAGACTAGCCTTGTGGCGCGAGGTTTCTCACAAATCCCTGGAATTATTCTCTTGTAATGAACTTTATAGTGTTCCGCTACTTAGTTAGCTTGGTAATCTCAAAAGGACTTGAAATGCAGCATATGTATGTGGTTGTTACATATCTCTGAAAGAATCAAGAGATAGAAGATATTTACAAAAGTACTTGATAGTCTTTTGTTACCCAAATCAAGTGACTCTAAACCACATAATGCGTTTACAGTTAGATAGAACGCTTAATTATAGATAGAAGCAATCAGGCGGATGTGGTATACCCGTCTAAGTGGTTATTTGATTTGGAGGGGATAGAAAAGTAAGTTATTTTTCCTTGCGTATTCACAAGAAAGTTCCCGATTTGGAATTGTAGCTATCTATGTCAATAGTACAGACATGATGGGTACTATTGATGTAATAAGAGACCTTAAAAGCTATTTGAAATCCGAATTGGAGATGAAAAATCTGGGGAAAGCTCGACCGAATACTGATCTTGTGGTATATTATTCCACTAGTTTGCATACGTCTAAAGTTGTCAGGAAATTCAATAAAGACATGTATCCTGATAGCACTCCCATGATTAGTCGAGGTTCAAATGTAAGTAAGTGACCATTTCGTCTAAAGGAAGATGACGAAGATGTGTTGGGGATGGAATTCCCATATCTAAGTACAATAGACGCATTGTTATACTTAGTATAATAATATACTCGATCAACTTTTACTTCCTCAAGGAACTTCTTAGCTAGATATATTTCAGCGCCAACGCAACGTCATTGGAATGGTATAATGAATGTAATCATGTATTTAAAAGTAACCATTGACATGAGTTTGTTTTATACCTTCAAAGACATAAAAAGGAATGCTAAAGGAACTGCAATCCAAAGGTTGTTGATTATGAAGGAACAATAAAGGAACTGTCTGGAACAACTCTGAAAGTAATCAGGGGGAGATGCCGACATTAGAAGGGAGGATCCAAGGATATGATGTCGACATATTTTACTTCAAAATTGAAGCTGTGTTGTACTCTTTTTCCCTTCGATCGAGAATTGTTTTTCCCAAAGGGTTTTGTTACTTTTAGCGAGACAACACTAAAAGCATCAAGTATGTTGAACATTGAAGACATAAAGATCGCGTTGATATTACTAAAAATATCTGAATCAAAGAAATGAAATGCCATAGTCATTTAAGCAACGTAACTTCCAGAATCAACAACAAGGAAGGTCTTATAAACATTCAAGTCACCAAAGTAAAGTGTGATAAACTCCTTCTGACTGCATTAGACTAATGAAAATTGTCTGACATCAGGGAGATTATCTAATGGTGTGTTGAACTATTTTCCTTCACCGATGTTGCTTTTTCCCCACAGGGTTTTGTTACTCGGTAAGGTTTTTAACAAGACAACAACAAACATCGGGAATGTAATTTCCCAGCTAAGGCTATTGTCTTTCCCACATGGATTTTATGCCTTAGGAGTTGTGAAGCAACTAGTCAACTTCAATAGAGCAAAGTGATCATCTGCAAAAGATCACCTTTACTTGCATCTGTCACGTTGTACTCTTTTCCCTTCGTCAAGGTTTTATCCCACTGGGTTTTCCTTGTCAAAGTTTTAATGAGGCAACATATACACATCTAACTATAATCTAAGTTTAATTAATATTGTACTCTTTTTCTTTAGTTCAGGTTTTTTCCCATTGGGTTTTTCCTGACGAAGTTTTAATGAGGCAATTAACTTAGACTCAGTGGTATTTGAAGATCGTATTACATGTGATGAACTACATGTAAAATACGAGACAACATGTGAAGTACTACATGTGAAGAGTTGTACCAAGGTTTTGTCCCACTGGGTTTTTTCCTTGTTAAAGTTTTAATGGAGCAATTTTCTTAGATACAATAGTCATCAATAAGAGAACTACGTTTGAAGACATACATCCGAAGCACTGTGTATAAAGTACTGCATATGAAGTTCTATTGGACCGCACAAGGGGGAGTGTTGTAGGGATTTATCCCATGGATGTGCGTCCCAATATAGTATCTAGGGGCCTTATTCCGATTGTATATAAAGGACTATATCTATGTAGCACACACTAACTATAATGAATGGAATCTCCTTCTCTCTGTGTCTCTTTATCTTTCCCATCCACTACAATAATCCCAACCATCTCCATCAATTTAATCTCTTCAAAACATCTCAAAAATCGAACCCTAAATTTAATTTTTCTGCAAATTTTTCCCGCCAAAAATCCTGTTTGAATTTGAGAAGAAGGTGGCGTCCCCTTAACCAGAGTAGAGGTCCCTTCAGCACTTTCCCTGGGTGTGCCTTTAGTAATTTTTGGGACTTAGTCTAGATTGAACACACACCGTATTAAGCCGCTACAGACACTAGCCTACTCCAAGCTAATTTCGGACTGGACTGTAGTTGAACCCCAATCAGTCTCCCACCAATCCAAGGTATAGTTGTACTCCCTACGCCTCTAATCCCAGCAGGATACTGCGCACTTGATTCCCTTAGCTAATCTCACCCACAACTAAGAGTTGCTACGACCCAAATTGCAGGCTTTAACAATAAACGAATCTGTCTCACACAGACAAGTCTATCAAAGGATCAATCTGTCTTCCACAGATAAACCCTAAAGGTTTTGTTCCGTCTTTTGATAATAATCAAGGTGAACAGGAACCAATTGATAATCCAGTCTTATATTCCCGAAGAACATCCTAGAGTTATCAATCGCCTCACAACAATCTTAATCTTATGGTAGCGAAACAAGATGTTGCGGAATCACAAACAATGAGACGAAGATGTTTGTGATTACTTTTTATATCTTGCCTACCGGAGATATCAATCTCAAGCCAATCAATCTGATTGTACTCGTACGATAGAAGATGCAAGATCAGATCACACAACTACGATAAAAGTAGTATCGGTCTGGCTTTACAATCCCAATGAAGTCTTTAAGTCGTAACCTGGTTTGAGAAGAATAAAACCAAAGGTTAAAGGAGAAACGACTCTTGCACACAAACTAGTATCACATGTGAGGTGTGGGGATTAGTTTTGCAGAGTTGCTATATGTCCCCTTATATAGTCTTTCAAATCAGGGTTTCGCCTTAGTCACAAAGCAAACAATATCCACCGTTAGATGAAAACCTGATTTAGATTCAAGCTAATATTTCTCAACCGTTAGATCAAAAACTTAGCTTGTTATACACAAATGAACTGCACGCTTCTAGGTTTGTTAACCGTACCCAAACGTGTACATTGTTGGTTCAACAATAGTTAACCAAAAGGTTAGCCATATGAGCATTTCATACCAACCATATTATTCTTCACCATAACTAGTTCAAATGACTCGAATGAACTAGTTAGAGATTTTTTCAATTGCAAGGAAATCTTATGTACTACACAAGACACAATTGAAGCAAAGATGATTTGATTCACTAGAATCGGTTCCAGAACTTTATAGCCACGGTTTGAAAATTGCATTCCTTAGTCTTTATAAGTTTAATTTCAGAAATCATCTTCATATATATAAACTTCTTAAGTTCGCACACTAGGTTCGCGGACTTAAGCAACCAGGCAGAGTTTACAAACTCCAGCAGAAAATATCGGCAAAGACTTTCCGCCGATTCGCAGACTGGGTTCGCGGACGCAGCTAGTTTGTCAACTCCAGCATAATTTCTCGGGATGAGAAGTTCGGCAGTTCACGGACTGAGTTCGTGTACTTGGAAACAAGCCATTCTTCCGGTTTCTCTTGATCAACAAAGTTCGCAAACTTTGGTTCAAGGGATAGGACTTATGCACATATGTGTTTCCACAACAATACTTATGTCCATCATTGGTTATGTAATCTAAACTCTCATTTCAACCATTGAAACATTCTTATAGGACGTTATACAGTTGTTAGACTATTTATCGTCAAAGCAATTTTCAAAGTGATTGAAACATATCATGACTTACGTCACTAGGTAAAGATAAACATGTTCGAAGAGAAACGCTTACCGACACATATTTCGAGATATAGATAGGCGAGGTATACTCGGCTCGAAATACCAAATGTGTATAATCTAAGTCTATATATAGCATACGACTTTTTGTCTCAAGAAGTAGGAGATAAAGTAGATAGAATTTTGAGCGACAGATAAGTTCAAGTCTTCATATACCTTTTTGTCGAGAAGTTTCACCGATTCCTTGAGTAGTTCTTCTTCTTGTATGATGAATCGCCATGAAGTCCTTGAGCTCAACTACACTTTCTATCCTAGTCCGAGACTTAGCTATAGTAGACTAAAAATCAAGACTTATAGTTTTGATCACTAACATTGACAAACATGCTTGAGATAGCAACGCATGCGAGTTCGACCGAGCAATGCTCTAACAATCTCCCCTTTTGTCAATTTTAGTGACAAAACTATCAATACATATGGAATACAAAAAATATAAAGAAACTTTAGTAGCTCCTATTCGACATGTCTAATCTTCAAAATTCCTTGAAATCTTCGTCACTTCCAAGTACTCCAATGATCCCAAAGGTTGTAAGTTTAGCATCACCGCTGTTGAAGATCCGTTGCTATAACAATGAGAAAGCATCGTTTTCGATCATTGCTATACAGTGTCATAGTATTATTACACAGTGTCAAAGTCCAATTGTATCACAACTTCAACAATAATACTATGGTGATATGTATCACTCCCCCTTAGTCAATACTCCATCTCACTTGGAAACCACTCCCCCTTACACAATGATCTGAAAACCATATGTATTTATAGTGTGAACTATATATTAATTCTCCCCCCTTTTGTCAATAAAATTGGCAAAGGTACAAGAACGGGATCATAATGAAATTTACGAAAGAGACATTTCATGACTAAAAGAAAAAAATATATACCAACTAATTTAGATGCAATCATAAAGCCGAAGCTAAATGCATTCATCAAGGAGTTTAAAGATACAAGATAACCCCTCTAAAATTCCACATCCGCACACCCGTCAAGATATGACCATTAAGCAAAAGTTCAACATAACTCTCCCCCATTTGATATCATTCCCAAAGGAACAACAAGAGCGACCTTAATTTCAAAATAAAAGAAGGATTTTTATTGGACACCAAAAACCATGAGAATGATTTTCTATATCCAAAAACTCAATCAAATTAATCACAAGTAAACTCACGATTAATTTAATTGGAATACGCAATCAAATTAAACACAAAAGTGATCAACTTAATTTATTATGCTCGACATAAGAGAACTTACAGAGCATACGACTAACATAACCATTAGAAAATGAATAGGATAATCGTTCATACACTCAACATAAGAGGAATCTTACGGAGTATGAAAATACTCAACTAGATTAATTACAAGAGAACCCATAATTAATCTAATTTGAATACACAACCAAACTAATTACAAAAGTAATCAATTTAATTGTCATTTGTTTTTCTCGACATAAAAAGACTTATGGAGCAATAACTAAATAACAAAACAAGATGATTAATTTAGTTCAAGAATGCTCAACATAAAGTACCTTACGGAACAACCAACAAAGCTAATCAAAAATTAATCAACTTGGTTGACATAAGACACATTACGGAGCCTCACAGTATTACATAAAATATGGATCAGTGAAGATCAATGATGTGGAATACATAAGGATTCATTCTATCTTCCATCACTATTTGCATAACGGTATTTAATAGACATAATCCTTGAACACAAAAGAATTTAACCTATCTTCCATCAAAGAATTGACAATATAGTCTTAAATTTTGTATATGTCAAAAGTCTATTCATCCTTAAATCAATACATGAATACCGATCATGAACGACTTTACTTTTGACAAAATATGGGACAACATAGTTCACGGACGTAAACACCAATATCCCATAACAAATTGAAATATAACAAATCATAAAGATTAAATACTGCAAACCACCATCCTCCAAATATTTTTAGAATTTAAACCAAATAAACCTAAAAAACAAGAAGATGAAAATAATAGCTATGTGTAGTCATAATCATTGCTATTCGAGCACTAGTTATTCTTCCAACTAAATCAAAAAGAACACTTACTAGGCATTGTAGATCTTTCTCAGAGCATCTACAGAAAATTCCTTCTCATTATTGAAAAACCCATTGATTATGTGATCGTTCAATTCCACTAGATCTTCAGAAATATCAGTTAACTCACTAAGTTCTCTTTTTAGATCACGCAGGGTATTCTTGGTCAGAGACAACCTTTGTTCATAGTGAGTTATCTCTACAAAAGAGGAAATGATTCGATATTTTAAATCATTTCGCTTTTTGATAAAAACTTTCACCATGTCTCTAGCACGACAAACAGAAAAGAGACAGTTAGAGGAAGAACCTTCTCCATTGATTGTTGACTTCTTCTTTATCATTCTCGAGGAAGTGATTCCTTTGCACAGATGTACATTGACTACTTCTACTGCATATCTTTTGGTAGTACCTCTAGTTACAGGAGCCATGAGAACGTAATTGAAAGAAGGATAAAAAAAACAATAAAATGAGATTTATAAGTGTCAAACCCTAGACCATTTTGACACAGTCTTCCAAGAATCTAAAAAAAAAATTACCTACACAAATTTAAATTCACGAACATTGACTTGAGCCACTTCTCAGACACTTCTTATCTTTCCCAAGTTAAAGATGAGAAGGAAAACGTCACCATTCAGTTGGTGACCGGACGGGCCAAATGCCCACTTCCCTTGTTTTTCGTGGCTTGTCAAGGTTGGTTGTGCTAACAGATTTATTAATTCTTATGGAATATTTACCTTGCTTATCTTTATCCAAACTCACTCTTTGCATGTTCTTCTGAAGTTTGGTGACTCTTTTGTTGCTTTTCTTGAATCTCCAACAGGTATCTTGATCATGCCTTGAGTGCCCACAGAAGGAGTAGATCAATGTGGATTTTTCATCTCCATGTAATTTTTCTTGTTTGACACAACACCCAACCATTGTTTCATGATTTGCAGAATCCATTACTTTTGTTGTTTTGCTTTTGAATCCTAAACCATGAGTGTTCCCAAAGGATCTCTGACCAAATAACATTGCTGCAATTTTGTCAAAGCTTCCAGACAGCCTTTGCAGGTCATCTCTGAGAGAATTAATCTCTTCTTCCTTTAGAGACATGGTTTTGACGAATTTAATATGAAGATGCTCTATCTCAATATTTTTCGTCTCGAGTGATGATTCAACATTCCTCAAGGAGGCTTTAAGACGAAAGTTCTCTTGAAGAATCTCTTTATTCAGGAGATCAACCAACTCAGTGTCAAATTTAAGTTCCGAATCAGAATTTGAAGTTGAAAGAGAATCTGAAGTAAGGGCAGTAAATCCATTGCAGCAGTTAGACTCATATGAGTTATATAGAGAAGTATTGTCTTCTGCTGAATTATTTTCAGCAACCAGAGAAGATGGAAAACCTGCAAATCTATTCTTCCTTTTTATTAGATTTTTGACCTCTTTGACTACTAGTGAATGATCACATTTAACAGCCCAGGACAGGTGATAGACACATTTTTGTGTCCGATTTGTCTCGATTCTATATATTGTTAGGGCTCATTTTTGTACTTATTATGGTGTTTTATTTATTTGTAGGTATTTTTGGCCAATAAACATTTTTGGAAAAAATTGGCTCGAAAAGTTGTCGGAAAGCACCCGGAGGACATTTGTTATTCGGACTCTCACTTTGGATAAGGGGTAACCTAATTACTAAGGGGCATCCCATTTCCAGGCAGTTGCTAATCGCACCCCTACTCTAGATAAGGGGCAACCATCTTCAACATTTCAAAATCCAGGTTTTGGCGGGAAAATAGGTGCAGTGAAGAACAGTTTTGGCAATCGTGATTTGGAGGAGTTTGAGGTCGATTAAACCTCTGATTTTCATAGGATAGACTCCTTATGGGTCTAGGGATTTGATATGGGTTTTTAAATTGATTAGACTGGGCTCAATCGACGGATTTTTCTCACAACAGAAAATATGGAAAGTCACGTGTGTGACCTGTTTTAGGGAATTTTAGAGAGATTAAAGTGTTGTAAACCTTCCCAAAGATTTGTATCTATATAAGGAAGAGTTTAGAATAAAAAGGAAAGCTCGGAAACGTGTAGAAATTTTAAAACAAGAAATTGCCGCAACTTGGCCGTGAAGAGAAGGAAAGAGATTTTGGAAGATTAGGGAGAGATTTAATCGGTATTTTTGATATAAATAGATGTCTTGGGTCATATAGAAGAGGTTTCGAGAGTTTGGGAACCTAAGGAGAGCCAGATAAGAAGAAATCAGAGCTTTACCAAACTCTGTTTCTGCTGCTGCTGCTGCTGAAGAGGAAGAACGCGAAGAACATTGACGCACGGGAAACAGTCGCAGAACAATGTCGTTGTTTAACAGCTGAAGAACATTAAGCTGTGCAGGGCAGTCGTATTCTAGGGTCTTAAAATCAGCGACAAAGCAACAGAAAAGAAGACAATTTTAGTTTAGGGTTTGTTTATTTTATTTAAAAAAAAAACTGTATTAGGGTTTATTATTTTTGTAATTTTTCTTTATTTTTTTGGACTTTTGGACTTTTGAACTTTGGGACATTATTTTTTTTATTACCCTACGGAAGGGTACTTTAAATATAAACTTTTTGCAGAGAAGGAGGACAATTACGATATTGTCTCTGCACCTTGGGTTCGTACACTAGACATCGGAGTCAGTGGCCCGAGTCGACTACAACCGATTCATCCCCCGTCTGGAACGGGAGGTAAGATTCTAAACACTCGTGAATCCCCTGTCAGCAAGTTACTGGACTCCTTCGTATGCATATATGTTGAGGACTGAATACGTACATTTATTTTTCTAGTAAAGGGCAAGGCCTGGCCATACAAGATAAGGGTTCGGATTTCATCACCGTTCTCTTCTTGCCCGCTTTAAGAACATGATAGACGTATTTATGTGTCTAATATAGCTCATTTGTATATATTGTTAGTACTCGATATTGTACTTATTCGGTTATTTTATGTATTTGTAGGTGTTTTTGGAAGAATAAAGCTTTTGCGGCGAAATTGGCTAAAAAATGGTTTTTGCGCCGTGGGAGAAAATTACTATACGGACTCTCATTTTGGATAAGGGGTAACCTAATTACTAAAGGGGTGACCCATTTCCAGGCATCTGCTAAAGGGAGACCGGAACTGGATAGGGGGAGGTCATCTTCAAAGTTTCAAAATTGGATTTTGGCGGGAAAAAAGACAGCAGCGTCAACAGTTTTGGATCAAGGATTTGAGCGACCTAGCAGGCGATTCAATGGGAAAATTTGGTACCCACGGACTCTACAAGACATAAGGGACCTGTTAGAAGCGATTAGACCCATCTAATTGGGCTGGATAAGTCAGAAAATCCACACAAAGTCAAGACAGTGCACACGGTCCCTGTTTAGGGTTTTGAATTGGTTTGAAAGATTTGGGAGAGATTCTTGCGTGGGATATACTTCAAAACAGTTGAGTTCAAGTCAGAGAAGATTTTGGGAGCAATAGAATAGCTAACATACGCATACAAAGATCGACAGATGGAATTATTGTTAAAACTGCACGTGAAGAATAAGAGATTTATTCTCGAATTTGATCGAGTTTCTAGGGAATCTGAAGGCTATATAGAGTTGGGTTTTTGTCATAGAAGGGTTAGAAACCCTGAGGAGAGAATTAGGAGAGAGTTCAGAGCTGAGACGAAGAACAGAAATCATACCTGCTGCTGCTGCTGCTCGAGGAGGAAGACGAAGAAGGAAGAACGGACTCGCAGAGTCAGTCGTTTTTCCACAGTGCTTACAGCGAAATCAAATTGTCGTTTCTCTACAGCATATCATTATTATCGTATATAAACATCATCATCTATTTTGTAACAGCGACGCTATAACACTTCTACAGCGTTGCGAATTTCTGTTTCATCTTATTTCTTCAATAAAAACACCTATTCAACCATGAGTGATTATTTTGTGTGTGTTTTTACCATGAAGAGTTAAACCCATTAGCCAAGGCGATGGAGGAAGCCATTGTTCCACATTAATTGGTATAATTCTAATTTTATTATTTATTTGCAATATTATTATTTGATTATTTGCATGGGATTGAATTGAAATATTAGTTCTTATTGAATAGTTGTGAATTAATTTGATGAAGCATGCTGGGTTTTAAATATTTTTGATGTTTTACACTCTTTGATTACAACTATTACTTCAAGAATATACTTGAGGCAAATATTAGAATTATTTTTAAAGATAAAATTGCATGAATATTATTTAGAGTTTACTATTTATTTGGTCAATGGTGGAATCCTAGTCTTGGTATTTTTCTCCAAAACTTTGAATTATTTTATTTAGTTGCCTGTTTAATTTAAATCTATAAAAATTGTTTTCTTCACAAGTCTGAAAAGACCCAGTTTTTACCACTACTACAATCACTATTTGAAAAACCATCAAATTTTTGGCGCCGCCGACGCGGATTTGTGTTTAGGTAGCAATTTTTTTAGATTTTTTTTTATTATTATTCTTGTTCTTCTTTACGTTTTTGGTTTTTTTTGTTTCCTTGCAGATTTTTGAAGTTGGAGCGAGAGATAAATTTTCCAAAGCTTGTGGTGATTTACTTAAAGTTTGGGAGTGAAAACCAAAGCTAAAGGAGCGAAAAGAAGAAGATTTTCTTTATTTTGTTAAAAAGAGAGAGAAAAAAAAAGTGAGACATTTTTATTTTTGTAATTTTTTTTTAGACTTTCTTTTCTTTTGTATTTTTTTTTATGGACTTTGGACATTAACTTTGGGACATTTTTATTTTTATTTTTAAACCCTACGGAAGGGTATCCTTAAATATAAACTGTTTGTAGGGAAGGACGGTGATTACAATATCACCTCGGCCCCTCGGGTTCGCACACGGCATAGGAGTCGTGGCCCGAGTCGACTTCAACGGTTCTTCGCCCGTCTGGTACGGGAGGTAAAATTCTAAACACCCGCGAATCTCCTGCAAGCGGGTTACTGGACTCCTTAAGGTGAATATATGCCGAGGACTTGAATATGGACTGTTTTTAAATTCCTAGTAAAGGGCAAGTACTGGACCATATAAGATAAGGGTTCGGATTTCATCACCGCTCCCTTCTTGCCCGCCTTAGGAAAACGAAACCTAAAGCGAACCTAAGCCTAAAATTTGGACTAGAAAGAGACCTATAGGGTATCGAGCTTAACAGGACAATCATTCGAAAAATATTGGTTACTCTTTTAAGCACACCTCGAAGTTCTTGACGGTTTCTGCGAGTTGAATGCGTGACTGCGCCGCATTGGATCGGTGAGGTTTTGGGTATCAAAGCTCCACTGAGCTTCCCTCGCCTCGATTCAAATTGCTTTAACTCGGATTGATTCCAGAGGGGTTTGCTTAAATTGTAACGAATTCCCTTTCGAAGGATTAGAAGCTGGTCTAGAAACAATCTAAGTGGAGCCATCATGCTTGTTGTTTGCTAGAAATCTTTAGGTTTGCTGTGGTAAAGTCGAGTCAGCCTGCTGTGTGATTGCTAGAACCTTCCTGTTAGGATTTTTTTTTATTTCTTTTTTAATTTTTTTGTAGTGTATGCCCGATTTTGTTAATAGGGCTTGGAAAAGAGATACTCTAGGTCGATTGATTAGCGAAAAACCTAGTAGTTCTTCTGAATTAGGCAGGGAGCTCGAAGACTCTTCTTTGGAGAGCCCTGTTTTTGGAAATTTCAGTTTTGAGAATCTGTCTCTTTGTGAGGAAAGTACCCCTAGTACTCCAGTTGTGCCAGCGATGACAACTTTGAAAGATTACATGTTCCCAACTAGGACCAACCGAGCTTCATGCATTAAATTGCCAGCCACTACGGCTAATTTTGAGATAAAACCTAGTATTCTTCAGATGATCCCTATATTCTTAGGAAAAGATGATGAGAACCCTTATTTTCATATTAGGGACTTTGAGGAAATCTGTGGGACAATTAGGATAAAGGACCTTACCGATGAAGTATTGAAACTTAAGATGTTTCCCTTTTCTTTGAGAGACAAAGCCAAGACCTGGATGAACAACCTACCGTCTGAATCCATAGAAACATGGAAGGAACTTATCGCTGCCTTCTATATGAAATTCTACCCTAAGCATAAAACTGCAGCTGTTAGGCAGAAAATTAGTGCTAGTGTGCAACAAGAGGGAGAGTCTCTTTATAGGTTTTTAGAGCGATTCAATGATCTCCTATCACAGTGTCCTCACCATGGATTTGATAATATGAAACTCGTACAAATTATTTATGATGGTTTAGACTATTCGACCAAAGCCATGGTTGAGTCTATGTGCGCTGGTGAGTTCACTAGTAAAAATGCTGATGATGCTTTTACCTTCTTAGGAGCTATCGCTGAAAAATCCCAACAGTGGGAATCTTGTATTGAACCCCCTAAAAGACTCTTAGTCAATAGAAGCAGCACCAATGTGGTAGATACAAGTTTTGGTTCAGATGCTAAGTTTGCTGCTTTATCTAGGAGGTTAGAAGCTTTGGAAATGGGCCAGTCTAAAAATAGGTCCCTTGTTGAACCTAATAGAGCCTCTCAAGTCTCTAGTTATGGAATAGAGCCCGATAATTCATTTTGGGAAGGTCAGGTTAGTGAAGAGCAAGCCCATGCTGTCTATAACAATGCTAGGTTTGAGAACCGTCAGAAGTTTGACCCATACTCAGAAACCTACAACCCTGGTTGGAGAAACCATCCTAATTTCTCTTGGTCTAAGGGCCAGAGTCAAGGCCAGTCTAGCAATTCTCAGCCTCCCCCAGGTTTTGGTTTTAAGAACTCTTCAGGTCAAACCCAGTTTCAGAACACTTCCGAGAAAAAGATCTCTACCTTAGAGGAAGCTATCACTATGTTAGTAAGTAACCATGACATGCTATCAAAGAACCACATGAGCTTTCAACAAGAAACTAGGCAGGAATTGAAGAATACTTCCCAGAGTCTTGCCAAGTTAGAACTTCAAGTAGGACAAATAGCTAAGTTTATAAGTGAGAGAGAAGATGGAAGGTTCCCTAGTCATGCTGATCCCAACCCAAAAGGAGAAAAATCGTACAATCATGTGAATGCTGTCACAACCCTTAGGAGTGGAAAGAAAGTTGACAACAAGGTTGCCATGCCTAATAGTGAACATGCTGTAGTTCACCCGTCTGAGCCAGAGAATGAAGAGACTGATAGAGTCTCTAAAGAGACCAATGAGGGTCCTGTTAAGCCCGTCTTTGTTCCCAGAGCCCCATTTCCCCAGATGCTAGTTCCAACTAAGAGGGAGTCCAACTTTAATGATATATTGGAGGTTTTTAAGCAGGTTAATATCGACCTTCCATTATTAGATGCAATTAGGCAGATTCCCTCTTATGCCAAGTTCCTCAAGGACTTGTGTACGCGAAAGCGTAAGCTCATTGTCCAGAAGAAAGCCTTCATAGCTAGTCATGTGAGTTCTATTATTCAGAATACCACTACTCCTAAGTATAAAGACCCAGGGTCCCCTACCATTTCTTGTACAATAGGTAAGTACCGTGTTGAGAAAGCGTTGCTTGACTTAGGATCCAGTGTGAACTTACTGCCATACCATGTGTACCTTAAGCTAGGACTTGGTGAGATGAAACCTACCCAGATAACACTCCAGTTAGCTGATAGGTCCGTTAAAATCCCTCGTGGTGTGATCGAGGATGTTCTTATTGAGGTCGACAAGTTTATTTATCCAGTGGATTTCGTGGTCCTAGATACCCAACCTGTCCCCGACCCAGAGAACCAAATACTTGTGATTTTAGGTCGCCCATTCTTAGCTACGTCTAATGCGATCATAAACTGTCGAAATGGTATTATGAATCTATCTTTTGGTAATATGACTATTGAGCTGAATATTTTTAATGTAAACAAGCTACATTCTGAGCTATATAGCACATGTATTGAAGAGGTGAACATGATAGGAACCTTAGTTCAGGAGTCATTACCAAACATCGTATCGGGAAATACATTGGAGAGTTGTTTATCCCATTTTAGACTGGATTTCGACGATGATAGTAACATTGAACAAGTAAATGCTCTGTTGGATTCTGTTCCTATGTTAGATATTGATATATGGAAAGATAGGTTCGAACCATTACTAGCTTCTAAGTCTATCTTAATACCTTATTTAAAAGAGCCTCCTGAGTTGGAGTCTAATTATACATTTTTAGGCCCACCCGAGTCTTTCCCTGTGATTATAGCCTCCGATTTGGATAGTGATCAGGAAAGTAGTCCAGAGACCGTGCTTCAAGAATATAAGGAAGCCTTAGAGTGGACCATAGAAGATATGAAGCAAGCTGAGGATGAACCACCTGATTATGACTTAGAGAAAGCAATTGACCTTTTTCAAGAACCCGATGGTCTAGAAATTAGGAGCATTGTGACTAGTCATTGTAGAGGCACCCAAAATTCTAAGTTTGGGGGTAGAGATTGTCAATTATTCCCAATAGAAGTCCCTAACTTGGGACTCAAGCCTAGTGCATCTGAGGTATCGCTTGAGTCTATTCAGACTCCACAACCTGATCCACCTGATAATGTCCAGGAGAAAATCCATATGTTAGAGACCCGTTTTTCGGATGAATCTGTTTGCCGAGACACTCATATGAAGCCCAAGTGGTCACCTCAGATAAATCCAGTTGTCTTGCGAGAAACTTTAGATCAGGTTGTGCTCTATCTGCTCATTTTTCTGATCTTGAGCATTTGTCTCCTATTCGTGGCAGTTCTATTTGGTCTTATGGACCCACAATTATTTCGACTATTGGTATACGACTTTGGAAGGTGAAAATTCTTTTTGAGGTATTTGATGTCTAGCTAATGACTATAAATTTAGCATTTACTGGGAGGCTCCCGCGTTCATGTGATACGGTAATATCCTTCCTTATTTCTTTTCCCTCCAGTGGTAATAGTTTCTCCTTGTTCATGCTTTTATTTTCATCCTTAGAACATTGAGGACAATGTAAGATTTAAGTTTGGGGGTGGGGAAGAAACTTTTTGTTAGCTTTTAGTTGCAATAAATAAACTCCAGAGCCTAGAAATTTATGCCTATTGAGGATTGCACTAACTAATCTAAGTGGATGGAAGCATTTTGATTGTAGGAGTTTGAGGAACCAATCT
>NC_039365.1:103775639-103885996 GCF_003573695.1 Papaver somniferum | reverse complement strand
AAAAGAGATGAAAAGAAAAAAAAAGAGATGAAAAGAAAAAAAAAAATTGAGACCAGACCATTTGACCAAAAGGAATAAATTCAACAAAGTCGACCACTGGTACCCTTGTATATGCCAGTTGTGTTGACCTAGAGTTAGGTTATCGACCACTGGTACCCTTGTATATGCCAGTGTGTTGATATTAGTCAGACTAGTATCTCAATCCATTAGGGTAGGTTCATTTTGGCGGAGGCCTTCAGACAGATATGGGAAACGCCGTTCACTTAGTAAACATCAAAACCATACATGTTTTTCTATATCCATCTTCTTGATCTATCCATGTGATTAGTTTTGACTCCGAATATGATGTCCATAGTGCAACTATCTGAGTAGAGCTCTGTCACTTTATATGAATTTTAGTATGCTTGAGTGCAAACTCGTGTACAGCAATTGGAATTTCGCATCAGGGTACTTCTTCCTGTAGTCAATAAGTATGCCAACCAAGGAGATTCTTTAGTGCCTTCCAAGGTTCTGCGTAGATAGCTAAGGTCTGGAGTACAGGTTTTGTGGGTATATCTCTGGTAAGCCCTCCCGAGACTATAACTCGGCCACTAGGGCCACCTAGGGGTTTAAAGGCTTATTGCATACGCTAAATGCAATCGACGATGCCTGCGACAGTGAGTTAGGATTTTATTTTGTAGTTTTGATTTGCTCGGGACTAGCAAATAATAAGTTTGGGGGTATTTGATAGACGCATTTATGTGTCTAATATAGCTCATTCGTATATATTGTTAGTACTCGATATTGTACTTATTCGGTTATTTTATGTATTTGTAGGTGTTTTTGGAAGAATAAAGCTTTTGCGGCGAAATTGGCTAAAAAATGGTTTTTGCGCCGTGGGAGAAAATTACTATACGGACTCTCATTTTGGATAAGGGGTAACCTAATTACTAAGGGGTGACCCATTTCCAGGCATATGCTAAAGGGAGACCGGAACTGGATAGGGGGAGGTCATCTTCAAAGTTTCAAAACTGGATTTTGGCGGGAAAAAAGGCAGCAACGTCAACAGTTTTGGATCAAGGATTTGAGCGACCTAGCAGGCGATTCAATGGGAAAATTTGGTACCCACGGACTCTACAAGACATAAGGGACCTGTTAGAAGCGATTAGACCCATCTAATTGGGCTGGATAAGTCAGAAAATCCACACAAAGTCAAGACAGTGCACACGGTCCCTGTTTAGGGTTTTGAATTGGTTTGAAAGATTTGGGAGAGATTCTTGCGTGGGATATACTTCAAAACAGTTGAGTTCAAGTCAGAGAAGATTTTGGGAGCAATAGAATAGCTAACATACGCATACAAAGATCGACAGATGGAATTATTGTTAAAACTGCACGTGAAGAATAAGAGATTTATTCTCGAATTTGATCGAGTTTCTAGGGAATCTGAAGGCTATATAGAGTTGGGTTTTTGTCATAGAAGGGTTAGAAACCCTGAGGAGAGAATTAGGAGAGAGTTCAGAGCCGAGACGAAGAACAGAAATCATACCTGCTGCTGCTGCTGCTCGAGGAGGAAGACGAAGAAGGAAGAACGGACTCGCAGAGTCAGTCGTTTTTCCACAGTGCTTACAGCGAAATCAAACTGTCGTTTCTCTACAGCATATCATTATTATCGTATATAAACAGCATCATCTGTTTTGTAACAGCGACGCTGTAACACTTCTACAGCGTTGCGAATTTCTGTTTCATCTTATTTCTTCAATAAAAACACCTATTCAGCCATGAGTGATTATTTTGTGTGTGTTTTTACCATGAAGAGCTAAACCCATTAGCCAAGGCGACGGAGGAAGCCATTGTTCCACATTAATTGGTATAATTCTAATTTTATTATTTATTTGCAATATTATTATTTGATTATTTGCATGGGATTGAATTGAAATATTAGTTCTTATTGAATAGTTGTGAATTAATTTGATGAAGCATGCTGGGTTTTAAATACTTTTGATGTTTTATACTCTTTGATTACAACTATTACTTCAAGAATATACTTGAGGCAAATATTAGAATTATTTTTAAAGATAAAATTGCATGAATATTATTTAGAGTTTACTATTTATTTGGTCAATGGTGGAATCCTAGTCTTGGTATTTTTCTCCAAAACTTTGAATTATTTTATTTAGTTGCATGTTTAATTTAAATCTATAAAAATTATTTTCTTCACAAGTCTGAAAAGACCCAGTTTTTACCACTATCTCTACAACCATTTGAAAATACATCAAGTTGGCTTATGCCCTCTGCATTGTTCAGAAAATAAGATTAATTAATTAAACTGGGATTCATGGTAATTGGAAAATTAACCTGAAAGACCGTAAGCCGTCTTGTCTTTCAAGTAGAATGAAATTTTCACCGTATATAGCCTCCATTGCTAATATCTGCATGCATGCAAATTAAGAAGAACATATATATATGTACTGACATGAAAAGAGAAACCTTGCTGCATGGATGCTTTAAAGAATTACAAAAGAATTACAAATATATAAGGGATTTACCTCCTCTTCCTGCAACCGATGATTAACTCTAAGTTGTTCTTGTGACAATTTGGGTTTTTCTTGGGCTACTGATATCATAATTTCTTCTAACCGACTACTACTACGAATTACATGATCAACTTCATCTTTAGGTTTCTGATCACTTTCTTGTACTTGTTGATTCATGGTGAATTCAGCGACAATGACAAAAAAGAGAAACTATCCGAATATATGCTTAAATAAGGGCAAGCACCGGGAGGATTATATTCCCGGAAGACCAAACAGCGAACAAAGGTAGTCCCGTGTAAATTTGGAATCCCGGTAAGTTACTTTCCCTAGGATCCTAGGATTATAAGTATTTATAGAAGCTTATATAAGTAGGCTTAATTAGCATCGTGGAGAAACACGTGCAACACTCTTATTGGAATAACGGTAACAAACAGCCAAAAAGATAAACAAGAAACAACCAAAGATAAACAAGAAACCTTCTTCCGATGAAGAGGATGAAGATCAACAGCAATATAATCAAGAGATGAATAATGCATTCTTCATATGTGAGATATGTACAAAGGAAGTTCCATTGCAACAAAGATTCCAGAACAAGCAACAGAAACCATGCACACATCCGTTCTGCGCAGACTGCATCGCAAGATACATACAAAAGTAAATATAGAAGAAAGTGAGCGACCAGATATAAAATGTCCTTACACGAACTGCGTCAATGTCTTGGACCCTTTATCATGTCATTCGTTCCTTCCTCCAAACGTATTTGTCAGGTGGTGTGACTATTTATGCAAATCAACAGTTTGTGAAAGGTACGATACAGCTTATTGTCCGAATCCTTGTTGCTTAGAGTTGGTTATAAATGAATGTAAACAAAGTTTAGGAAGTCATCTATTCTGGAGACGATGATTAACGGGGACCAAACAGATGGTATCAGAATGCCCACACTGTAAGCTGCTGTTTTGTCTAAGATGCATGGTTCTGTGCCGAGCCAATCATCAGTGCAGTAACTAAAAAGGCTAAGCGAGCAAATGAGGTTTTGCTCATGCAGATGGCTGCAAAAAGAAAATGGAAAAAATGTCCACGCAGCAGGATTTACGTGGAAAGAACGGAAGGATGTGAACATATAACTTGCAGGTAACGACGATTAAAAACTAGTACTGTTATGTTTTCCAAGTTCCGCAACTATATTTTTTTAATCGTTTGAAAATATATAATTTAACTAACTTTTTATGCTACCATTGATGTGTTTTAGGGTATCGACCACTGGTACCCTTGTATATGCCAGTGTGTTGATATTAGTCAGACTGGTATCTCAATCCATTAGGGTAGGTTCATTTTGGCGGAGGCCTTCAGACAGATATGGGAAACGCCCGTTCACTTAGTAAACATCAAAACCATACATGTTTTTCTATATCCATCTTCTTGATCTATCCATGTGATTAGTTTTGACTCCGAATATGATGTCCATAGTGCAACTATCTGAGTAGAGCTCTGTCACTTTATATGAATTTTAGTATGCTTGAGTGCAAACTCGTGTACAGCAATTGGAATTTCGCATCAGGGTACTTCTTCCTGTAGTCAATAAGTATGCCAACCAAGGAGATTCTTTAGTGCCTTCCAAGGTTCTGCGTAGATAGCTAAGGTCTGGAGTACAGGTTTTGTGGGTATATCTTTGGTAAGCCCTCCCGAGACTATAACTCGGCCACTAGGGCCACCTAGGGGTTTAAAGGCTTATTGCATACGCTAAATGCAATCGACGATGCCTGCGACAGTGAGTTAGGATTTTATTTTGTAGTTTTGATTTGCTCGGGACTAGCAAATAATAAGTTTGGGGGTATTTGATAGACGCATTTATGTGTCTAATTTAGCTCATTTGTATATATTGTTAGTACTCGATATTGTACTTATTTGGTTATTTTATGTATTTGTAGGTGTTTTTGGAAAATAATCTCTTGCGGCGAATTTGGCTAAAAATGTGGCATTTGGACCTCCGTTGATAACGTACCGGAAGCGCCTCAGAAGTGTACCGGAAGTATCCCAGAAATACCCCGGAGGAACCCCGAAAAAAAATGCGGAAAATGCCCCAGAGGACACTTGTTATACGGACCCTTGATTTTGGATAAGGGGTAACCTAATTACTAAGGGGTGACCCATTTCCAGGCATCTGCTAAAGGGAGACCAACCACAGATAAGGGGAGGTCAACTTCTCAAATTCAAAAGAAAATTTTGGCGGGAAAAAAGGCAGCAGCGTCAACAGTTTTGGATCAAGGATTTGAGCGACCTAGCAGGCGATTCAATGGGCAAATTTGGTACCCACGGACTCTACAAGACATAAGGGACCTGTTAGAAGCGATTAGACCCATCTAATTGGGCTGGATAAGTCATAAAATCCACACAAAGTCAAGACAGTGCACACGGTCCCTGTTTAGGGTTTTGAATTGGTTTGAAAGATTTGGGAGAGATTCTTGCGTGGGATATACTTCAAAACAGTTGAGTTCAAGTCAGAGAAGATTTTGGGAGCAATAGAATAGCTAACAGACGCATACAAAGATCGACAGATGGAATTATTGTTAAAACTGCACGTGAAGAATAAGAGATTTATTCTCGAATTTGATCGAGTTTCTAGGGAATATGAAGGCTATATATAGTTGGGTTTTTGTCATAGAAGGGTTAGAAACCCTGAGGAGAGAATTAGGAGAGAGTTCAGAGCCGAAACGAAGAACAGAAATCATACCTGCTGCTGCTGCTGCTGCTCGAGGAGGAAGACAAAGAAGGAAGAACGGACTCGCAGAGTCAGTCGTTTTTCCACAGTGCTTACAGCGAAATCAAACTGTCGTTTATCTACAGCATATCATTATTATCGTATATAAACAGCATCATCTGTTTTGTAACAGCGACGCTGTAACACTTCTACAGCGTTGCGAATTTCTGTTTCATCTTATTTCTTCAATAAAAACACCTATTCAGCCATGAGTGATTATTTTGTGTGTGTTTTTACCATGAAGAGCTAAACCCATTAGCCAAGGCGACGGAGGAAGCCATTGTTCCACATTAATTGGTATAATTCTAATTTTATTATTTATTTGCAATATTATTATTTGATTATTTGCATGGGATTGAATTGAAATATTAGTTCTTATTGAATAGTTGTGAATTAATTTGATGAAGCATGCTGGGTTTTAAATACTTTTGATGTTTTATACTCTTTGATTACAACTATTACTTCAAGAATATACTTGAGGCAAATATTAGAATTATTTTTAAAGATAAAATTGCATGAATATTATTTAGAGTTTACTATTTATTTGGTCAATGGTGGAATCCTAGTCTTGGTATTTTTCTCCAAAACTTTGAATTATTTTATTTAGTTGCCTGTTTAATTTAAATCTATAAAAATTGTTTTCTTCACAAGTCTGAAAAGACCCAGTTTTTACCACTACTACAATCACTATTTGAAAAACCATCAGAACACGTAACCTACGCGAACCTAAGCCTAAAATTTTGACTAGAACGAGACCGATAGGGTAACGAGCTTAACAGGAAAGTCATTCGAAAAATATTGGTTACTCTTTTAAGCATACTTCGAAGTTCTTGACGGTTTCTGTAAGTTGAATGCGTGACTGCGCCGCCTTGTAATACCGGTGAGGCCTTGGTTATCAAAGCTCCACCGAGCTTCCCTCGCCTCTATTCAACTTACGTTAACTCAGATTGATTCCAGAGGGGTTTGCTTAAATTGTAACGAATTCCCGTTCGAAGGATTAGAAGCTGGTCTAGAAACAATCTAAGTGGAGCCATCATGATTTTTGTTTGCTAGAAATCAATAGGTTTGATTTGGTTGAGTCGTCCTTGATCTGTGTTTGCTTACCCTTCCAATTTAGAAAATTCTATTGTATGCTTGAACGTAAAAGAGACGCACTAGGTAGATTTGTTAAAGAGAAACTTAGTAGTTCGAAGCGTCTCAATTACCTTAATATAGAAAGTCCGACTTTTGAAGAGTCTGTTTTTGAACGTCCTTTGACTGAGGAGAGAATCCATGTTGCTCCGATAGCGCCAGAAATGGCAACTTTAAAAGCTTTGTTGAATCCAACTAGGACTACCCGTCCTTCGTGTATTAAGTTAGCTGAAACGGAGGCACCCTATGAACTGAAACATGGGACCTTACAGATGCTCCCAATCTTTTTAGGGAAAGAAAATGAAAACCCTTATTACCATGTTAGGGATTTTGAGGAAATTTGTAGTACTCTAAGAATTAGAGGCTTAGATGATGATGCTTTGAAACTTAGGTTATTCCCATTTTCCCTGAAATATAAGGCCAAGTCGTGGATGTATAGTTTGGACTCCGAGTCAATTGAGACATATGAACAACTTACATCTGCCTTTTTCAATAAGTTTTTCCCTAGGCACAAAACATCGTCTATTAGGACGCAAATATGCACATTTTCACAACAAGAGGGAGAATCTTTATATAGGTATTTGGAAAGGTTCAATGATTTATTAGCCCAATGTCCTCATCATGGTTTAGAAAAGGTTAGGCTAGTTCAGATCCTTTATAAGGGTTTAGATTATTCCACAACGACCATGGTTGAGTCTCTATGCACTGGTGGATTTGAAAACCAAACTGTTGATGTGGCGATGGAATTTTTTAATGAAATCGCCGAAAAAACCCAGCAATGGGAAAATAGTAGGGCACCCCAGAAAACAATTCTTTTAAGTAGAGGAAACGTTAATAGGGTAGAACGAGGCTATGAATCAGATGCCAAAATTGATGCTATAGCAAAAAGGTTAGAAGCCTTAGAAGTGGGCCAGACTAGTAGTAGAGTAGAGCCTTTTTGGGAAGGCCAGAATATTGAAGAGCATGCCAATGCTCTTTATAATAACACTAGATTTGATAACCGTCAAAAGATTGACCCATATTATGAAACCTATAATCCTGGTTGGAGAAACCATCCGAACCTTTCATGGTCTAAGGGCCAAATTCAAGGTCAATTTAGTAATTCTAATGCTCCCCCAGGTTTTGGCTATACTAAGAATCCTTCAGGAATAGCTCAGTTTCAGAATCATTCAGATAAGAAAATCCTAAGTTTAGAGGAATCTCTCGCCTTGTTAACTCAGCAAACTGCAAAATTCCAGTTATCCGTAAAACAGAGTCTACAAGCTAGTAACAGGATAGGACAAGAAAATAGTCAGGATATTTCCAAGTTAAAAACCCAGGTTGGTCTGATAAGTGATTCTTTGAGAGAAAAAGGTAAGTTTCCTAGTCAAACACAACCCAACCCTAGAGGAGTTCATGAATTAGGTGCAAAATCATCGAATCAATTGAATGTTGTTAGAACCCTTAGAAGTGGTAGAGTTGTAGACAATAAGGTAACCATGCCCGATAGTGAACATACTGTAGTTCACCCCTCAGGATCTCACCTCTCTGAACCAGTAGCTGAAGAGACTGATAAAGTTTCTGATGATGTGATTTCGGTTCCTGAAAGGTCTGATTTTAGGCCTAGAGCCCCATTTCCTCAGCTATTAGTACCAACAAAGAAGGAATCGAACTTTAATGACATAGTGGAGGTTTTTAAGCAAGTTACCATAAACCTTCCCTTATTAGATGCAATTAGGCAAATTCCTGCTTATGCCAAGTTCCTTAAGGATATGTGTACGCGAAAGCGAAAACTTAACGTCCATAAGAAAGCCTTTTTAGCTAGTCACGTAAGTTCAATCATTCAGAACACCACAAATCCAAAGTACAAAGACCCAGGTTCTCCTACCATTGCTTGCACAATAGGTAACTTCCGGGTAGAAAAAGCTTTACTTGACTTAGGATCCAGTGTGAACTTACTGACATTCCATGTATACTTACATCTAGGACTTTGTGAAATGAAACCTACTCAGATGACACTGCAGTTAGCTGATAGGTCTGTTAAAATCCCTCGAGGTGTTATCGAGGATGTTCTTATTGAGGTCGAAAAGTTTATTTATCCAGTGGATTTCGTGGTCCTAGATACCCAACCTGTCCCTGACCCAGAGAACCAGATACCTGTGATTTTAGGTCTCCCATTTTTAGCTACGTATAATGCGATCATTAACTGTCGAAATGGTGTTACGAGTTTATCTTTTGGTAATATGACTATGGAGATGAACATTTTTAATGTCAGTAAGCAACCTCATGAGCTAGATGACACATGTGTTGAGGAGGTGAACATGATAGAAGCCTTAGTTCAGGAGTCATTACCAAACATCTTGTCTGAAGACCCATTAGAAAGTTGTCTATCCCATTTTGGTTTAGATTTTGATGACGATAGCGCTATTGAACAGGTGAATGCTCTATTAGATTCTACCCATGTGTTAGCCACTGATAGATGGAAAGCTAGGTTCGAACCGTTACCAGTTTCTGAGACTACCCTAATTCCTTCTTTAGAAGAGCCCCCAAAGTTGGACCTTAAACCACTACCCGATACTCTAAAGTATGTGTTTTTAGGCCCATCTGAGACTTTACCTGTGATTGTAGCTTCCAATTTGGATAGTGATCAGGAAAGTAGGCTAGTAAATGAACTTCAAGACAATAAGGAAGCTTTAGGGTGGACTATATCAAACATTAAGGGTATAAGTCCTACTATGTGTATGCATCAGATTCATTTAGAGGAAGACTCTAAACCTTCTAGGGAGATGCAACGTCGACTGAACCCTAACATGAAAGAGGTAGTTCGAAAAGAGGTCCTTAAGTTGTTAGATGCGGGTATTATTTACCCAATTTAATACAGTAAGTGGGTCAGCCCTGTTCAGGTTGTCCCCAAGAAATCAGGTATCACTGTAGTCCAGAATGATAATAATGAATTAATCCCAACCCGAGTGACCACGGGATGGCGTGTGTGTATTGACTATAGGAAATTGAACAAGGTCACAAGGAAGGATCACTTTCCCCTTCCTTTTATCGACCAAATGCTAGAGCGATTAGCTGGACATAGTCATTATTTCTTCTTAGATGGCTACTCCGGTTATAATCAGATCGTTATTGCCCCAGAAGACCAAGAGAAAACCACTTTTACCTGTCCCTTTGGTACCTTTGCGTATAGACGCATGCCTTTCGGGCTATGTAATGCCCTTACAACTTTTCAGGTTGTATGATGAGCATATTTTCTGATATGGTAGAACGGTTCTTAGAGGTCTTTATGGATGATTTTTCAGTGTTTGGTTCATCTTTCGATGAGTGCTTGCATCATTTGACATTAGTATTGACTAGGTGTAAGGAAAAAAATTTAGTGCTTAATTGGGAAAAATGCCATTTCATGGTTAAATCAGGAATTGTGTTAGGGCACACCGTCTCTTTAAAGGGCATAGAGGTAGACAAAGCCAAAGTTGACCTTATTAAGACTTTACAGGTCCCAAAAACCGTAAAAGATATTAGGTCATTCCTAGGGATGCAGGTTTTTACCGTCGATTCATTAAGGATTTTAGCTTGATTTCTAGACCTCTTTGCAATTTGCTTGCAAAAGATGTTAAGTTTGTCTTTGATGATGCTTGTTTAGAGGCTTTTGAGAAGCTTAAAGTAGCAACCCCATATCACCCTCAGACTAGTGGTCAGGTAGAGGTTTCCAATAGGGAAATTAAACGTATTCTAGAGAAAACAGTTAATCCAAATAGGAAAGACTGGTCGTCGAGGCTTACTGTTGCCTTATGGGCTTACCGTACTGCGTTTAAGACAACCATTGGAATGTCACCTTATCGTTTAGTGTTTGGAAAGCCATGCCACCTGCCTGTTGAGTTAGTGCATTGAGCCTATTGGGCTATTAAGAACTTAAATTTTTCACTTGACAAGGCAGGAGCTCAAAGAAAGCTCCAGCTCAATGAGTTGGACGAGATTCGTAGAGATGCATACGATAATGCTAAGGAGTATAAGAACAAAATGAAACTTGTGCATGATAGGAATATTTTACGAAAGTCATTTTCTCCAGGTCAAAAAGTTCTTCTGTATGACACTCGTTTGCATCTATTCCCCGGGAAGTTGCGCTCTCGGTGGACCGCTCCTTTTGTGGTCCGTACTGTTTTTACTCATGCCGCTGTTGAGATTGAGACACCAGATGGTAGTAGTTCTTCGAAGGTTAACAGTCAGTGATTGAAGCCCTTTTTAGAGCCTTTTCCTACAGGTGATGTTGAGGAGGTCCCTCTGGAGGACCCTGTTTACCTTGATTGACCATCGAGGCGATTTTGTATGTTGTATAATATTTTTGTAGGTTTTTGGTTACACTTCACCCAGGTACTATCTTTCCGACTTCTCTCTTTACTATTTCCTCATGTTACTTATATTTTTGGTACTGTTCTTTGATTAGAAACATTGAGGACAATGTTAGATTTAAGTTTGGGGTTGGGGTAGAACTTTTTGTTACCTTTTCGTTGCAATAAATAAACTCCAGATCCTAGAAATTTATCCCTATTAAGGATGGCACTAACCAATCTAAGTGGATGGAAGCATTTTGGTTGTAGGATTTGAGGAACCAATCTGACTAGATGGCAACATCTAAAGAGTCTATTCATAAAAGCACAGAGCTCAAGTGTTAGAAATAACATGATAGTTTCACCATATCTCGTTGAGTCCTTTTCACTTCTGTTTTTATTTTGTTTTGTTTTTAAACTATGTTTCTCTAAGTGATTAGGTGGGGCTCACGATTCAAGTTGTTACCAATGCCAGGGTGAATTAGAATGATTGAGATACAAAAAAAAAAAAAAAAAAAAAAAAAAAAAAGAAGAAGAAAAAGAAAAAGAGACCAGACCATCAAACCAACTGGAATAAATTCAATAAAGTCGACCACTGGAACCCTTGTATATGCCAGTTGTGTTGACCTAGAGTTAGGATTATCGACCACTGGTACCCTTGTATATGCCAGTGTGTTGATATTAGTCAGACCGATATCTCAGTCCATTAGGATAGGTTCATTTTGGCGGAGGCCTTCAGACAGATATGAGAAACACCGTTCACCCAGTAAACATCAAAACCATCTATGCTTTTCTATATCCATCTTCTTGATCTATCCATGTGATTAGTTTTGACTCCGGATATTGATGTCCATAGTGCGACTATCTGAGTAGAGCTCTGTCACTTCATATGAATTTTAGTATGCTTGAGTGCAAACTCGTGTACAACAATTGGAATTTCGCATCAGGGTACTTCCTCCTGTAGTCAATAAGTATGCCAACCAAGGAGATTCTTTAGTGCCTTCCAAGATTCTGTGTAGATAGCTAGGGTCTGGAGTATAAAGGTTTTGTGGGTATACCTATGGTAAGCCCTCCGGAGACAACACTCCGCCACTAGGGACACCTAGGGGTTTAAAGGCTTATTGCATACGCTAAATGCAATCGACGATGCCTGCGACAGTGAGTTAGGATTTTATTTCTGTTTTATTTTTGCTCGAGGACTAGCAAATAATAGGTTTGGGGGTATTTGATAGACACATTTTTGTGTCCGATTTGTCTCGAATCTATATATTGTTAGGGCTCATTTTTGTACTTATTATGGTGTTTTATTTATTTGTAGGTATTTTTGGCCAATAAACATTTTTGGAAAAAATTGGCTCGAAAAGTTGTAGGAAAGCACCCGGAGGACATTTGTTATTCGGACTCTCACTTTGGATCAGGGGTAACCTAATTACTAAGGGGCATCCCATTTCCAGGCAGTTGTTAATCGCACCCCTACTCTAGATAAGGGGCAACCATCTTCAACATTTCAAAAACCAGGTTTTGGCGGGAAAATAGGTGCAGTGAAGAACAGTTTTGGCAATCGTGATTTGGAGGAGTTTGAGGTCGATTAAACCTCTGATTTTCATAGGATAGACTCCTTATGGGTCTAGGGATTTGATATGGGTGTTTAAACTGATTAGACCGGGCTCAATCGACGGATTTTTCTGACAACAGAAAATATGGAAAGTCACGTGTGTGACCTGTTTTAGGGAATTTTAGAGAGATTAAAGTGCTGTAAACCTTCCCAAAGATTTGTATCTATCTAAGGAAGAGTTTAGAATAAAAAGGAAAGCTCAGAAACGCGTAGAAATTCTAAAACAAGAAATTGCCGCAACTTGGACGTGAAGAGAAGGAAAGATATTTTGGAAGATTTGGGAGAGATTTAATCGGTATTTTTGATATAAATAGATGTCTTGGGTCATATAGAAGAGGTGTCGAGAGTTTGGGAACCTAAGGAGAGCCAGAGAAGAAGAAATCAGAGCTTTACCAAACTCTGTTTCTGATGCTGCTGTTGCTTAAGAGGAAGAACGCGAAGAACATTGACGCACGGGAAACAGTCGCAGAACTGTGTCGTTGTTTAACAGCTGAAGAACATTAAGCTGTGAAGGGCAGTCGTATTCTAGGGTCTTAAAATCAATGACAAAGCAACAGTTTTTCTGTAACAGTTCCATTGTAACATCTGTTTTGCAACACCAATACACTGTTGCAAACAATCTGTGTTATTACTTTTCACTCTTTTAATCATCTTTTGAGCAACAAACACATATTTTGAGATCATGATTAATATGAGGATCTAAACCCCATTCCTGAGGCGATAGAGGAAGCTATTTTTCCAACAAAAAGTGGTATATTCTATTTTATCTTTTTATTTGCAATAATTATATGATTATTTGACTTGAATTATTATTGAATATGATTTTTATTTGAGTGATTGTGATCTATTTTGATGGAGTATGCTTAGTTTTAAGACTTTTGATGCTCCATACTTGGTATTTACAATTATTACTTTTGAAAATCTACTTGTTGCAATATTTTAGAATCAAATTAAACGAGAAAATTGCATAAATATAAGTATTGGTTTAATCACTTTGAACTTGGAAAATAGTGGAATCTTAGCCTCAGTGTTTCTTTTAATATTGATATCATCTTTGATTGAGTTTGCTAAATTTTTTAGTGAGTTTTTTTATTTTAATATTAGAATATAAGTCTAATTAATATCCTTCACAAGTCTGAGAATCGAACCACTATTACCACTATCTACAAATCACATCAACAGGTGAGAGGAAGACATCTCAGGTTTGTTCACAGCGTTGAGTGCAAACGTTTTTCCTGTCTCTTGATCAAGAATTCTTAACTTTCCAATCAGTGAAGTCGTGGAAAGTGTATCAGGGTTATTTCCCTCAATAATGGCTGATAGGTGTTTAAAACACCTAATTTTATAGCTAGTATTTATGCTTTCTTTGCTACTTTTCTTGTAAATTATGTATCTTATGTTTGCTTTTGAGTATTTAGGTACTTTGGAGTCATTCAGAGCAAAAGAAGAAGAAAGTTTCCATTTGGAGCAAAAAGGGCAAGGCGGATTATTTCTCATTATTTGCTTCTATTTCTTAATTTTTGTCTGAAAAACATGTCAGCTTTAGTGATGCGAATTCTGTATGAAAAGCATGGCAACTTTAATGATGAAGAGAAATTAGAGAGAAAAAGTAGATCTGAGAAGTAAGGGACGATCGCCGTTGGTGGAAGGATTAGAGGAAAAGTTTAATGGAGCACAAAGCGGCAAAATCGTCAGCAATTGCTATAGGGAGCCGACCCAAGGTTAAGGGGCAACTCTCTCAGGGGAGTAATAAAAACAACCAGGTTAATAAGGGGTGATCATCTGTTATAGGGCATCCACTGGGGTATCTAATGAGTGGGTTATGATTATCTAGCCCTAATTCCTACACCCTAAATCGAGAACCAATTCTCAAACTCAATCATTTCTCACCTGAAATTGAGAAACAAAGCTAGCAGCTGCTGCTACTGAACCAGATCGAGAAATTGAATCAAGAGAATGAAGAGAAGGAGCAACCGCTGTTGTTGACGATCGAGAAATTGAGTGAATTGCAGCTGAAATACAGAGAGGAGGTGAAACTGTGAGGCTGAGATAGGTTGAATCAATTGTTGCTACTTCCAGTTGAGGGTTTGATGCTGTTTCGATTGATTAATGGGTTTTCGGTTTGAATCTGATATTTCAAAGATTGGGTTCTGGTTGTTGGTGTATGGTTCAGTCAAAGCTATAAGAAGATGGAGATTTAGAAGTTGATGTGGAGTTTAAATGAGAATTTGATGTTGATAAAGACACAGCAAATAGGGGAAAAGGAGATTCAAACTTAGATGCAGGTTCAAATAGGTTTTGGTCGAATCTGCTGGTGGCTACAATAAGTTTGAAGCAGTTGCAGTCAAGAACACAAAATGAAGAAATTGAAGATGTACTGTTGATTAATTTGCTGTTGAAGTGAAGAAGAAACCCAAGTCAGGGTTGATTTGAATCTAAATTAGCATGATGAATTGAAGGATTTCTGAGATGATTTGGGGTTTGTTGTTGCTGCAGAAGTTGGTTATGATGTTGTGTCAAGAAGTGGGTCTGAAATTGAAGCTATTATGATGAATTGAGGTTACAGCAGATCTGAGATTAAAATGGGTTTGGAAGAGTAGAGGTGTAACTGTTGATATGGGTTGTTGTCTATAACAGTGCAGGTGCAGATTGTGGCCTGTGCAATAAGGCTTTTGAAGTTTGGTTATTGAGGTCAAGTTGGGATTTGCAGAATGGGTATGATGTTGTAATGTTGGTGCTTGAAGTAAGAATGAAGCTGCAGTTTGAGATTTCTGCAGCTGCTGTGTTGTGTGCAAGGCTGAGAAGAGCTGTGAGCTGAGCAGATGGGTTGATCTGAGATTGCAGGAATTGATGGTGATGATGTATGTGCAGCTGGTGTTGGTTAATGAGCAGAGTTTGAGCTCAACTGCAGGTGGTAGTTGCAATGCAGTATTACCTGGTGATAGAAAGGCAAGGATGCTGCAGCTGAACTGAGCCAATGAAGAGTACATGGAGTTGCTAATGATAGTGCTAGATCATTGCAGTTGAGTTGGAGCTAGAACTTAGTAGATGTTGCCAGCTGATGAGACAATCGTGGACCTGAGATAGAATGAATGCAGGAGCTGGTACTTTGCCATGATGAACAAGAAATGAGTACTGTGGTTAAGAAGATGGACTGAGATTGAATGAATGAATGCAGCTGAAATGGGTTGATTTGTGCTGTAAATTGGTATTGCAGAAGCTACTGCTACTTGCCAGGGAAATGGGGGTGTTGATATTGCAGGTTAATTGAAGACATGAAAGAACTAGGCCTTTGGATGAGTTGCTGGTATTTGGAGTTGATGTTGTGCAGCTGTGATATTGGCTAAGAGTGAATGAGAATGCAGCAGAGCAAAGAAGAACAGAATGTGCAGGAGGTAGCCATCATGGCTGGATGCGCAATACTGTGAAGCACCATGATGGTGCAACACAAAAATTGAGGTGTGCAAGATGGCTTGGCTAATGTGACTCAGACCTAACTCGTCTGACTTTGACCGAGTTGACCCCAGTCCGACTCAGATGACCAAGACCGAGTTGACCCGTTGACCGGTTTGACTCTGCTGGTCACCTGAGCCCAATTTCCGGCAACTCTCCGGTCACTTTTTGGCCACGATTTGGCAGAGTTTTTACATGGGTTCATGTAGCTTTTAGGCCACGTGGATTTTCATCTAATGAGCTTTGAAGTTTTGACCTAGTTTTGGAAGGGAGAAAAGCTACAAAAAGGAAAAGTTTCCTACAACTTTGAATATCACGTATTATTTTCTACTTGGAGCTTTGGAGAGAACTTCTTCTAGGGTTTGTTTTCGTTTGTTTTCATCTTCTTTATTTTATTGATTATGATTATGATGAATTCCATTATTATGAGTAACTAAATACAATTATTGGTTATGGGATAAAAGTTGATTTCTCAAGCATGTTATTTGATTCTATGAATTAGTTTTGTCTCAACTTTATTGTTTATGATTCATGGTTTATTTTATCATATGATTTGATTGTTTGATTGGTTGAGTCCGGAATCAATCCGATTTGCTTTCATATCTAGAGCTATATTAGGGTTTTCAATACGAAAAAGTTGTTTGTCCCTGATTTTAAGTAGAATAATTTTGGGTAGTGCTTGTAGTGATATATCCTACTAGTGACATATGAATCATAACCTTGGTTAAAACGAATTAGTACTTTTACACGTTTTTTTGCTTTGATTAGTCTTATTCCATAAATCTTAAAGCTTTTAGGGAGTTAAACTTAATTGTGCTTTTACACTTTGGGTTGCTTTCTAGGAAGAATTCACATATGCATCTTTTAATGTGGTTGTGATGAAATTAGGGAATTAGCGAGATATTCTTGCGATCAAGGTATCCTAGGACTTTTAATAAATGCGAGATTAAAATATCAATTCTAGTCATTGATGAAAATACATGTTTGTGAATGATACTATCCCATGAACAATATCTTCTCCTTATTGATTATTCCAACTATTGCTTTGATTTACTTTATGTTATTTTATTTGCTAAAACAAAAACCCTCTTGGTTATCTTAGAAACTGAAAATTACATAACAACAAAAGCCTCTATGTGGATACGAACTCTTTCCTACCACTTACTATATTATTGTAGTTAAGTAAGAAAGTGAAATTATATTTGACGGTTGACAACCGATCAATGGCATGCTTCTTAGAATCGTATTTTGATGGCAGCGATCTGAGGATTTTCATCATAATGTCCTTTTCAGGAATGGTCTTACCCAATGCAAATGATGGATTAACAATTTCATACACTTTGTGGTAAAAATCATCAATCGATTCATTATCTTCCATACGAAGATTTTCCCATTTGGAATTCAGATTTTGAAGTCTGGCTTCCTTTTCACTGGCATTTCCGTCGAATACGTTTTTTAAGATATCCCAAGCATCTTTAGACCTAGTGCAATTTGACACATGGTGCTGAAGGTGCAGGGTAATGGCATGTATGATGGCATTCAAACCGTCGGAGTTTTGCTTTGCAACAAGTAGCTCGGCAGGACTATATTCACCAATATTCTTGGGAACGTTTATATCTCAAACTGCCACGACGGGAGCATCTGATGTAGTTTTTTAAGTGGTAAATAAAGTTCGTTCAACTCGGACTTGTGTAGACCCAATTTCAAACTTAATATAGAAAACAATAAAAATAAAGAAAATATATACACAAGGTTTGTCACAATGTCGAGAGATTACTGAGACTCAGGATTCCACCAAACCTCATACCATGTGGTTCAAAAATCAATTCTTAGACAATTATAACTCTTGTTTATTGACTCTAATTCTTTTCCAGGGTAGATTTAAAAAAGATTAACTGTAAATCACTAGCATGATGCATCAAAAGCACTTAGACCAAGAATACATCATCATACGACTTCACAACTAATTAAAAAAATCATAAAACGATTAAATTAATGCAAAAAGTCATAAAAAGAATTAAATATAATTACCACACATATGAAATATGGCTTCCTCCGTCATCCCAGTGTTGGGGTTTAGCTCCTCATATTAATCATGATCTCAAAATATGTGTTTGTTGCTCAAAAGATGATTAAAAGAGTGAAAAGTAATAACACAGACTGTTTGCAACAGTGTATTGGTGTTGCAAAACAGCTGTTACAATGGAACTGGTACAGAAAAACTGTTGCTTTGTCGCCGATTTTAAAACCCTTGAATAAGACTGCCCTGAACATCTTAATTTTCTTCAGCTGTTAAACAGCGACACTTTTCTGCGACTGTCTACCGAGGGTCAATGTTCTTCGCGTTCTTCTTCTTCAACAGCAACAGCAGCAAAAACAGAGTTTGGTAAAGCTCTGATTTCTTCTTCTCTGGCTCTCATTAGGTTCCCAAACTCCCGACACCTCTTCTATATGACCCAAGACATCTATTTATATCAAAAATACCGATTAAATCTCTCCAAAATCTCTTTCCTTCTCTTCACGGCCAAGTTGCGACAATTTCTTGTTTTAGGATTTCTACGCGTTTCTGAGCTTTCCTTTTTATTCTAAACTCTTCCTTAGATAGATACAAATATTTGGGAAGGTTTACAGCGTTTTAATCACTCTAAAATTCCCGGAAACAGGTCACACACGTGACTTTCCATATTTTCTTGTTGTGAGAAAAATCCGTCGTTTGAGCCCAATCTAATCGATTTAAACACCCATATAAGATTCCTAGACCTATAAGGAGTCTATCCTATGAAAATCAGAGGTTTAACCGACCTCAAACTCCTCCAAATCACGATTGCCAAAACTGCTCTTTAACTACACTTTTTTCCCGCCAAAACCTGATTTTTGAATGTTGAAGATGGTTTCCCCTTATCCAGAGTAGGGGTGCGATTAGCAGATGCCTGGAAATGGGATGCCCCTTAGTAATTAGGTTACCCCTTATCCAAAGTGAGGGTCCGAATAGCAAATGTCCTCCCACGAACGCAAAAAACTTTTCGAGCCAATTTCGCCGCAAAATCTTATTTTTCCAAAGACACCTACAAAGACATAAAAAGCCAAAATAAATACAAAATCGAGCACTAACAATATATACAATTGAGATTATATCAGACACAAAAATGTGTCTATCAAATACCCCCAAATCTATTATTTGCTAGTCCTCGAGCAAAAATAAAATAGAAATAAAATCTTAACTCACTGTCGCAGGCATCGTCGATTGCATTTAGCGTATGAAATAAGCCTTTAAACCCCTAGGTGTCCCTAGTGGCGGAGTGTTGTCTCTGGAGGGCTTACCAGAGGTATACCCACAAAACCTTTTTACTCCAGACCCTAGCTATCTACATAGAACCTTGGAAGGCACTAAAGAATCTCCTTGGTTGGCATACTTATTGACTACAGGAGGAAGTACCCTGATGTGAAATTCCAATTGTTGTACACGAGTTTGCACTCAAGCATACTAAAAGTCATATGAAGTGACAAAGCTCAACTCAGATAGTCGCACTATGGACATCAATATCCGGAGTCAAAACTAATCACATGGATAGATCAAGAAGATGGATATAGAAAAACATAGATGGTTTTGATGTTTACTAGGTGAACGGTGTTTCTCATATCTGTCTGAAGGCCTCCGCCAAAATGAACCTATCCTAATGGACTGAGATACAAGTCTGACTAATATCAACACACTGGCATATACAAGGGAACCAGTGATTGATAATCCTAACTCTAGGTCAACACAACTGGCATATACAAGGGTTCCAATGGTCGACTTTATTGAATTTATTCCAGTTGGTCTGATGGTCTTGTCTCCTTTTCTTCTTTTTTTTTTTTTTTTTTTTTTTTTTTTTTTTTTTGTTTCTCAATCACTCTAATTCACCATTAGCATTGGTAACAACTTGAAACGTGAGCCCCACCTAATCACTTAGAGAAACATAGTTTAAAAACAAAACAAAATAAAAATAGAAGTGAAAAGGACTCAACGAGATATGGTGAAACTATCATGTTATTTCTAACACCTGAGCTCTGTGCTTTTATGAATAGACTCTTTAGATGTTGCCATCTAGTCAGATTGGTTCCTCAACTCCTACAACCAAAACGCTTCCATCCACTTAGATTGGTTAGTGCCATCCTTAATAAGCATAAATTTCTAGGCTTTGGAGTTTAATTGTGTAACTAAAAAGTTTCTCCTATACCCCCAAACTTAAATCTAACATTGTCCTCAATGATCTAAAGATCAAATTAAAAGCATGAACAAGGATAAACTGTTACCATTTGAAGCAAAAGAGATAAGGAAAGATATTACCGTGTTGCATGAGAATGGTTACCTCCCAAGAAGTGCTAAGTTTAATGTCTTCAGCCAGACTAAGAAAGGATTAGTCACCTTATAAAATGATAAAGTAATAGCCGAAATATCTGTGGGTCTTCAAAACCAAATAGAGCTATCACAAGTAAAAGGAATCTGCAACATGCCAAGAAAATGAACAAATAAAGCACACCCTTGTCTAGTTTCCTGTTTAAGACAACTACATCTAGTTGTGGTTCAGGTTCAGGATCTATAACTTGGTCCAAATAAAATATTTTCATGGGTTGCATTTCCTCATAGGTTAGATCCAAATATTCAGGTTCTAGAGTATGGAAAAACTCAAATACAAACTTAGAAGCACATAATAATATCCTGAATAATTGAGGATCCTCTAAGTCAATCATATTTGACTTACACAGCTGACCACAATGAGAGTGGTGATCTTCCTTAAACAAGTATGTCGACTCTAATCTCCTAAAGTAATTAGGTTTAGTCTCAAAACTTAATATTCGACACATTTGAAAATCAAACATTCCCACATTTGGAAGAAAAATATTTGGTGGGAAAACAAAGTCAATCTGGGCATCATAGCCTGGGTAAACCACATCAATCAGAGGATGGGTTTCTAATAACTGAAATTTCTTGTGGACATCACTAGGTTCAGGAAAACGTGTATGAAGATAATCTTGTAAAATGGTTGAGGCACATATGTCAAGTCCCAAGTGAGGGATCTTTGTAAGAGCTAAAGGTAAGGTACAAGGAGAATGATAATCACCCCCAAACTTAGAGTTTTGGGTGTCTCTAGATAGACTAGCTACAATTTCCCTAATTTCTAGATCATCAGAATCCTGAAAATGGTCAATTTCTTCGTGTAGATTATACTTAGGTGATGCATCCTCACTCATATTTAAAAGCTGTACGAGTTCATCTTATTCGTCTAAGACTAATGTTTCTAACTCTTGGGACTCTAAAACAGTATTCTCAGAATAAACTCGTTCCTTTAAACCATTATCGACTTCGTAAACAGGAAATACTACATCGTCTAAAACGGGGGTATTTCTAGTCAAATCCTCGTCCTTTTGAATAGGTGAATAATTATTAAAATTATTTGGATTTGAACTAGAAATAATATTATTATTAAGCTCAGTTGGAGTAGCAAATTCCTGATCACTATGCCTATTTATTTCAAATTCTTCATCAACACTATCCTCATCATAATCATTATAATAACATGAAAATGGTTGAACCTCATCTAAACAAGTAGTGTAACCAATTTTATCCTCATCATCCTGTTTATGCAAATAACTATCCTCATTTTCAAGGGTATTATTGGAGACACTATATTGAAAATTAAGATTATTTCGAGCAATTCTTTCGTTCGTCTCAGCTATCAGCTTGAGGGATTCCTCTAAAGAAAGTTTTCTTTCGTCATAAACTAAGTTATTCATCTCAGTTATCCTACGTGTCGACTCTTCTAACTTCCTGAGAGACTCTTCTAAAGGAGAAATATAAGAATTTTGCTCATATGACCGGTGCGTATGTGGATAGTAATTGGGCTCACCATGGTATGGACCATAATCTTCAAAAGGATGATGTTCCCAACCACTATTCACACTATGGTCAAAGTAGTAACGTCCATTTTGAAACTCAGTCGGATATTCGTTGTATTGGCTATTGTAATACCAGTTCGACATTCTACTGCATGGGTGTGAGTTGTCACACAAAATAAAACCCACTGACAGGGGATTCGTGGGTGGATAAAGTATTACCTCCCGTACCAGACGGGCGATGAACCGTTGAAGTCGACTCAGGCCACCGACTCCAATGTCAGTGTACGAACCCGAGGGGCCGAGACAGTATCGTAACTGTCGTCCTTCTCTGCAAACAGTTTATATTTAATTGTTAACCCTTCTTTAGGGTTTCACAATAATAATAATGTCCAGTCCAAATATAAAGTCAAAAATAAAAATATCCAAAAAGGAAAAGAAAAATTACAAAAATAAAATCCTATTTACAGTTTCTACAAATAAACAAAATAACTATATAAAAAATCTTCTTCTTCACTCCTTTCAGATTCCTCTTTTCTTTCCTTCTTTGGCGATGCTTTCGTTTTATAGTACTTTTCTTTCCTTGTAGCTTCGCTCTAAATCTGAAAAGAATCGAAAAATACCAAAACGTGTAAAAAAGAACAAAAAAAATAAACCTAAAACAAATCTAAATACAAATCCGCGTCGGCGGCGCCAAAAATTGATGTAGTTTTTTAAGTGGTAAATAAAGTTCGTTCAACTAGGACTTGTGTAGACTCAATTTCAGACTTAATAATAGAAAACAATAAAAATAAATAAAATATATACACAAGGTTTGTCACAATGTCGAGAGATTAGTAAGACTCAGGATTCCACCAAACCTCATACCATGTGGTTCAAAAATCAATTCTTAGACAATTATAGATCTTGTTTATTGGCTCTAATTCTTTTCCAGGGTAGATTTTAAAAATATTAACTGTAAATCAATAGCATGATGCATCAAAAGCACTTAGACCAAGCATACATCATCATACGACTTCACAACTAATTAAGAAAAATCATAAAACGATTAAATTAATGCAAAAAGTCATAAAAAGAATTAAATATAATTACCACACATATGAAATATGGCTTCCTCCGTCATCCTAGTGTTGGGGTTTAGCTCCTCATATTAATCATGATCTCAAAATATGTGTTTGTTGCTCAAAAGATGATTAAAAGAGTGAAAAGTAATAACACAGACTGTTTGCAACAGTGTATTGGTGTTGCAAAACAGCTGTTACAATGGAACTGTTACAAAAAAATTGTTGCTTTGTCGCTGATTTTAAAATCCTAGAATAAGACTGCCCTGAACAGCTTAATGTTCTTCAGCTGTTAAACAGCGACACTTTTCTGCGACTGTCTACCGAGGGTCAATGTTCTTCGCGTTCTTCTTTTTCAACAGCAGAAGAAAAAGAGTTTGGTAAAGCTCTGATTTCTTCTTCTCTGGCTCTCCTTAGGTTCCCAAACTCTCGACACCTCTTCTATATGACCCAAGACATCTATTTATATCAAAAATACCGATTAAATCTCTCCCAAATCTTCCAAAATCTCTTTCCTTCTCTTCACGGCCAAGTTGCGAGAATTTCTTGTTTTAGGATTTCTACGCGTTTCTGAGCTTTCCTTTTTATTATAAACTCTTCCTTAGATAGATACAAATCTTTGGGAAGGTTTACAGCGTTTTAATCACTCTAAAATTCCCTAAAACAGGTCACACACGTGACTTTCCATATTTTCTTGTTGTGAGAAAAATCCGTCGTTTGAGCCCAATCTAATCGATTTAAACACCCATATCAGATTCCTAGACCCATAAGGAGTCTATCCTATGAAAATCAGAGGTTTAATCGACCTTAAACTCCTCCAAATCACGATTGCCAAAACCGCTCTTTAACTACACTTTTTTCCCGCCAAAACCTGATTTTTGAATGTTGAAGATGGTTGCCCCTTATCCAGAGTAGGGGTGCGATTAGCAGATGCCTGGAAATGGGATGCCCCTTAGTAATTAGATTACCCTTTATCCAAAGTTAGGGTCCGAATAGCAAATGTCCTCTATGAACGCAAAAAACACTTTTTGAGCTAATTTCGCCGCAAAATCTTATTTTTCCAAAAACACCTACAAAGACATAAAAAGAAAAAATAAATACAAAATCGAGCACTAACAATATATACAATTGAGATCATATCAGACACAAAAATGTGTCTATCAGCATCATATCCATCAACAACATATACCCATGATTAAAAATCACGCGCTTGAAGAAAAGCTCGCATAACAATTTTCCACCACAAGTAATTAGAGTCATCAAAGACTGGTGATACGTTAATAGAGATATTACCTTTGTCCATAGAGTCAGAACGCTACAAACACAGACTTGTAAGGTCTTAAACGTGTTTGCCAGCTCTGGTACCAATTGAAAAAGCGGGGGTCTAACAACCACACCCAATATTTCGCTTAGCAATCTTTATGGACAAACTCGAATATACTTTCTAGAGAATCAACTAGACAGTCAGATTCAATCTACATAAAAAGTATATCAAAGGATTTATATCTCAATCTTCTCGATTTGATATACGCTCAAGCAAATAGAAATCTGCAAGTCTTTATCAAATACTAGAGAGATAACTTGGATGGTACCAAAGACCAATATCCAAGTGTCAATCAATTTAAATCAACAACCAAAAGGTCGGATATTCTAATTGATTGAAAAACGCACAACCTGTGATATTTCAATTATATAAAAAAATATAATGCGGAAAATAAATAACACAGATACCAGAATTTTGTTAGCGAGGAAACCGCAAATGCAGAAAAACCCCGGGACCTAGTCCAGATTGAACACATACTATATTAAGTCGCTACAGACACTAGCCTACTCCAAGCTAACTTCGGACTGGACTGTAGTTGAACCCCAATCGGTCTCCCACCGATCCAAGGTACAATTGTACTCCATACGCCTCTGATCCCAGCAGGATACTGCGCACTTGATTCCCTTAGATGATCTCACCCACAACTAAGAGTTGCTACGACCCAAATCGCAGGCTTTAACAATAAACGAATCTGTCTCACACAGATAACTTTATCAAAGGAGCAATCTATCTCCCACAGATAAACCCTAAAGGTTTTGTTCCGTCTTTTGATAACAATCAAGGTGAACAGGAACCAATTGATAATCCGTTCTTATATTCCCGAAGAACAGCCTAGAGTTATCAATCACCTCACAACAATCTTAATCGTATGGTAGCGAAACAAGATGTTTCGGAATCACAAACAATGAGACGAAGATGTTTGTGATTACTTTTTATATCTTGCCTATTGGAGATATCAATCTGATTGTACTCGTACGATAGAAGATGCAAGATCAGATCACACAACTACGATAAAAGTAGTATCGGTCTGGATTCACAATCCCAATGAAGTTTTTAAGTCGTTAACCTGGTTTTAGAAGAATAAAACCAAAGGTTAAAGGAGAAACGACTCTAGCACGCAAACTAGTATCACTCGTGAGGTGTGGGGATTAGTTTTGCAGTGTTTCTAGATGTCCCCTTATATAGTCTTTCAAATCAGGGTTTCGCCTGGGTCACAAATCAAACAACATCCACTGTTAGATGAAAACCTGATTTAGATTCAAGATAATATTTCTCAACCGTTAGATCGAAAACTTAACTTGTTATACACAAATGAACTGCACGCTTCTAGGTTTGTTAACCGTACCCAAACGTGTACATTGTTGGTTCAACAATAGTTAATCAAAAGGTTATCCATATGAGCATTTCATACCAACCATATTCTTCTTCACCATAACTAGTTCAAATGACTCAAATGAACTAGTTAGAGAGTTGTTCAATTGCAAGGAAATCTTATGTACTACACAAGGCACAATTGAAGCAAAGATAATTTGATTCACTCGAATCGGTTCATGAACTTTATAGCCACGGTATGGAAATTTCATTCCTTAGTCTTTATAAGTTTAAGTTCAGAAATCATCTTCAGATATATAACCTTCTTAAGTTCGCACACTAGGTTCGCGGACTTAAGAAACCGGGCAGAGTTTACAAACTCCAGCTGAAAATCTCGGCAAAGACTTTCCGCCGGTTCGCGGACTGGATTCGCGAACGCAACTAGTTTGTCAACTCCAACAGAATTTCTCGGGATGAGAAGTTCAGCAGTTCGCGGACTTGGCAACAAGCCATTCTTCCGGTTTCTCTTGATCAACAAAGTTCGCAAACTTTGGTTCAAGGGATAATACTTATGCACATATGTGTTTCCACAACAATAATTATGTCCATCATTGGTTATTTAATCTAAACTCTCATTCCAACCATTAAAACATTCTTAGAGGACGTTATGTAGTTGTTACACCATTTCTCGTTAGAGCAATTTTCAAAGTGATTGAAACATATCTTGATTTACGTCACTAGGTAAAGATAAACATGGTCGAAGCGAAACGCTTACCAACACATATTTCGATATATAGATAGGCAAGGTATACTCGGCTCGAAACAAATGGGTATAATCTAAGTCTATATATAGCATACGACTTTTTGTCTCAAGAAGGAGGAGATAAAGTAGATAGACTTTTGAGTGACAGATAAGTTCAAATCTTCACATACCTTTTTGTCAAGAAGTACACTGGTTCCTTGAGTAGTTCTTCTTCTTGTATTATGAATCTCCATGAAGACTTTGAGCTCAACTACACTTTCTATCCTAGTTTGAGACTTAGCTATAGTAGACTAGAAATCAAGACTTATAGTTTTGATCACTAACATTGACAAACATGCTTGAGATAGCAACGCATGCGAGTTCGACCGAGCAATGCTCTAACACTTATAACTTTCCTTGGGTGCCTTTAACACCTTTTTTTGGATGCCTTTAGTAATTTTCTATGGTGTGTGTATGTGTGTGTGTGCAAATATCACTTTTTGAGCAACTTTTTTTACAAGAGTTTATTTCTCTAAAAACAGCTACAAATACACAAAATAGAAAAATAAGTACAAAAATGGGTATAACAAATTAGGAAATTGACACCAAATCAGACATAAAAATGTGATTATCAAGGACCGGTCACGGTACCGGTACACGGTCGGCGGCTGGTGTGCCCGATCCCGCATATCATTTTTTACTATTATTTTATTATTTTCTCTTTCCTCCTGTGGTGAATTTTCCATATGATCGTTCTTTTATGCTTTTGGGTGCTCGTTTGAGCATTCAACACTTGATTAGCGAATCTTGTGTACTCTCCAGGAAATCATCGTTTGGAAATTCTATGAACTCTATAAAGTTTATGTAACTGGATTCCACATATTCCATGTGGGACTAACCCTATTGTCTTTGATCAAGTCAATCCCTAACAAAATAAGAACTGAACATAGACATAATGAAGCAAGATACTTTGGCAGGTAAAATTTACAAGTTAGCTATGGTGCCAATTTACATGGGATGTACGGGTGTATTATATGGTCATGATAGTTCTGTTTTATGTGGATTTGGTACATCCCTTGTAATTTGGTACCTATAACAATCCTTAAAATTTACCTCTCAATTGATTGTGTGAATATTTCCAAAGGCTCTCGTTCAAGTTTAAGACTTTGTTGCTAAAAAAGCGGAGGTCTAACAACCACACCCAATATTTCTCTTAGCAATCTGTATGGACAAACTCCAATATAATTCTAAGAGAATCAATTAGACAGTCATACTCAATCAATGGAAATATATCCATGAGTTCGTATCTCCGTTTCACAATGTAATTAGCAAATCAAACAGATAGAAATACGTGAACCCGATTATTATGTGAAACAACTTGAACGGTACCAAAGACCAATGTTCAAGTGTCAATCAATATAATCAACAACCAAAGGTTGGATTATCTAATTGATTAAATTACGCACAACCTATGATATTTCTATTGTATAACAAAATATAATGCGGAAAAGTAATAACACAGACACCAGAAATTTTGTTAACGAGGAAACCGCAAATGCAGAAAAACCAAGGGAACTAGTCCAGAATTGAACACCACACTGTATTAAGCCGCTACAGACACTAGCCTACTTCAAGTTAACTTCAGAATGGAATGTAGTTGAGCCCTAACCAATCTCACACTGATCAAGGTACAATTGCGCTCCTTACATCTCTGAATCCCATCAGGATTCTACGCACTTGATTCCCTTAGATGATCTCACCCATAACTAAGAGTTGGTTCGACCCAAAGTCGAAGACTTGATAAACCAATCTGTCTCACACAGAAAAGTCTATTGTATAGATAAATTTGTCTCCCACAGATAAACCTATGAGTTTTATCTGTCTTTTGATAAACTAAGGTGAACATGAACCAATTGATATACCAGACTTAAATTCCCGAAGAACAACCTAGAAATATCAATCACCTCATAATAATCTTAATCGTATGGTAGCGAAACAAGATATTGTGGAATCACAAACGATGATACGAAGATATTTGTGATTACTTTTTATCTTGCCTATCGGAGAATAAATCTCGAGCCAATCTTAAAGAAGATAGTACTCAATCACGATAGAAGATGCAAGATCGGATCATGCAACTACAGAGAAAATAGTTGGGTATGGCTTCACAATCCCAATGAAGTCTTTAAGTCGTTAACCTACAGGGTTTCGTGAAAAACCTAAGGTTAAAGGAGAATCGACTCTAGTCGCAACTACTAACACACAGGAGGTGTGGGGATTAGGTTTCCCAGTTGTTAGAGTTCTCCTTTATATAATATTCAAATCAGGGTTTGCAATCAATGCTACCTTGGTAACAAAGCATTCAATATTCACCATTAGATGAAAACCTGATTAGACTCAAGCTAATATCTTTCAACCGTTAGATCGAACTTAGCTTGTCACGCATAAATGAAATGTACCTTCATTTAGGTTTGAGTAACCGTACCTAAATGTGTATACCTTGTTGTCTCAACAATAGTTAACCGAAGTTAGCCATATAAACACTTCCATATCAACCTCATTCATCTTAACCATAACTAGTTCAAATGACTCAAATGAAACTAGTTTTAGAGTTGTTCAATTGTTTATATTCTCATAGAAATATACAAGATACAATTGAAGAAAAATCGATTTTGATTCACATGAATCAAGTCATGACCATTATAGCCACGGTTTGCAAAATATTGCATCCCTTAATATATAAATGTATCAGTTCATGAACAAACCGATTTCAGAACATCATCTACTTAGGTATGCGTACGCGTATGCGTACCTAAGTAGCCGGACCAAGTTTGGGTTTCGCCAGTACGCGAACTGGTACGCACACCATCCAAACTCAGCAGAAATTTTCGGATATGAACCTTACGCCAGTACGCGTACCGGTTTGCATACCAGGTTCTCGGACTTTCTCAAAAACAACAGTACGCATATGGGTATGCAAACCATGGTTCCCGGACATAGATTACATATATGCAAGTACGCATACTATGCTTAAATCCATTTGTTCTAAACTCTATTTAAATCATTGAAACTTTCTTAGAGGATGACAATAGTTGTTTTCACGAACTATTAGCATCAAAGCGATTTTAATAATCAATATGAAACATTTCGAGTCTACATGAAATGACTGTATCACACAAATCATGTAAGATGTTACCAGGCGATTTTCATATGATCATCTTTTGACTTTCTTCAAGAGTATACGATGAACTTGGTTAAAGAGAAATCTTACCAACACATATTTCAAGAAAGATATAAGCGAGTTAAACTCATCTTGAAATATCAAATGTGTATAAATGAAGTCTATATAACTAGCTATACGACTTTTATCTCAAATAGGAGATAGAGTAGATAGAATTTTTAGTGATAGATGAGTTCAAGTCTCCACATACCTTTTGTTGATGAAATTCCACAAGCTCCCCTTAGTAGTTCTTCGTCTTCAATCGATGAATGACGTGAAGTCTAATGATCAATTACATTATCTATCCTAATCCGAGACTTAGCTATCAGTAGACTAGAAATCAAGACTTATAGTTTTGGTAACTAAACTTGACAACAAGCTTGAGATAGCAACGCTTGCGAGTTCGACCGAGCAGTGATCGTTATAGTCTTTGTTTCATTCATCTTTCATGACATTCTTTGGGAACTTTCATCTATAAAGGAAGTTTGCTGAAAGGGACCTTTTTCTCTCTCTATTTTTACTTGACTACTTGTAGTAGAGGGTGTTAGAGCACTGTTCGGTCGAACTTGCAAGTTTTGTTATCTCAAGTTTGTTGTTAACGTTAGTTGTATAAAACTATATAGGTAGTTTTCTAAATTCAAGTCTCAGACTAGGATCAGAAGTTGGTACTCGAGTATCAGACATCACTAACCCTCGATGAATAAGACTGACGACCAAACGACGACATCAACGAGGACTTCATCAAAAAAGGTATGTGGTGGCTGATTTCATTTGGAACTTTTGTTTGATTGTACCTTTCTAATATATCGAAATAAGTGTTCACTCTATAAAACAATTCCAATGACGGTAAATATACATTTATGTATAGACTCGAGGATGTTTGAGACAAAACTTTAGTGATAATGACCTTTGTCCCTGGAAAGGTCCTCATGTTGTAGTGAATGATCATACAAATTCAACGATCCATAAACTTTTTATAACAGTCACGGACTAAACCGCAAAAACGTGAATAGTTTCCTTTTTAGTCAAGTTTTTGATGTTTCCCCTTCTAGGCAAGATGGCTATTCTTCCACACACAATTGATTGCCATATTAAAGTGTGTGTGATATTTTAGGATCCTTCCTAAGTTAAATTATAATTTATTTACAAAAATATAATTTATGCTAAGTAATCATTATCTAATTAAATATGCTAAAGTTGTAACTTAGGAAAGACTCTCAAAATAATAAGAATCTTGAAAAGGAAAAATAGCTCACGAACTTGCTTAGGTATCAATCAACCATTCACTATAAATAAAGAATTTACGCAATCTACACAATTCATCCTTTGAAAAATTTATGTTTGCTTCATAAGATTGTTTTCCATTACTTTCGTTCTTCAAGAGCAATTGTGAGACGACAAGACTTTGTTTGGGGATCACAAAACACGAGTTGGTAATAATCTTCATTGATAGTACGCAACTTGTAATCTAGGTTATTTTAATAATCCTGGTTTATTCTAAGGTCCTTATCTTCTAATATAAGTCCATCGTATACCGATACTAGTTGGTCGGAATCGGGATTAGAAACAATAAAACTTTATATAAGGTGTCTCATAAATTACTTAAGAATTTTTACAAGATATCTAGAGATATCTTGTAATTTCCAAAAGCTGCACCGCCCTGTTATTTCCAGGGTCAGCGGTTTCGTGGGTCCCGCCAGGTTGTCTCACACGGAACAACCCGTTGTGACGAGCCCACGGTACACGCAAAACTGCTCACTTACTTATTAGAAATACACTAACCAAAGCAATTGAATATGTAATATATACAAGTCATTATCGAAATCATATTATTCTTTTGCTTGATAAAAGTATTGGAACTTTTCGTCGATGGTCACATAATAAATTGATTTTCTGTGGGATTTTTCTCGTCCAAGGAATGTTTCCAAACCATTGGGGTGTTGTCTGACGGTTCGGTTACGGTTCATCCTAACCAAAGTGTATATTCTGTTATGTTAATCTCAAGTTAAGTTTTTATCTAACGGTGAATATTGATCGCTTGATTCCAAAGTTATCTTAACTTAAATCTAAAGCAACCTTGATCTTGAAAGTTTATATAAGAAGAACCTCAAGCAACTGGTATTTTTGAATCCCCGATACTATTCTCGTGTCTAGCTGTAAACTAGAGTAGTCCTCTCCTTTAAACCTTTTTAGGTTTAGCGACTAAAAAAGACTTCACTTAGGGATTCGTGAAGCCAGGTCTAACTATCTTTATCTTGATAGTTTGTGTATCATGATCTTTCTACTGATTGTTGAGTCTCACTCTGATCAAGCGAGATAGATAGAAATCACAAAGTTTCTTCGACTCAGACTTTGTCATTCCACAGGCATATTCCTCCATAACGGTTCTTTGTTAAAATCAGAGTAGGAATTACTTGTGAGGTGAATAATAATCTAGGAAGCTCTTCGATCATAAGTACCGGATTTTGAGTTTTACTATTTGTCTAATACAAATGATTTCCTATCTCACCTTGATCGTTGATCAAAACGGAAATCACATATAGGATTATTTGTGGGAGACAGATTGGTTTAAAGTCTTCAATTGAGTTGAAGCAACTCTTAGGCGGTAAAGGACGTCAACTAAGGGGAATCAATTTCTCAGAGTCTTGCGAGATTCAAGAGGCGAAAGGAGCGAGACTGTAACTGAATTGCTTTGACGGTGGATTCAGTCTCAACTACATGCCATTCTGAAGTTATTTATAGTAGGCTAGTGTCTGTAGCGGCTTAATACAATTTGGTGTTCAAATATGGACTTGGTCTCGAGGTTTTTCTGCATTTGCGGTTTCCTCGTTAACAAATTTTCTGGTATCTGTGTTATTTGTTTTTTCGCATTATACTGTTTATCTTTATAATTGAAATATCACAGGTAGTACGTAAATCAATCAAGGTATATACGTCCATCGTAATTGTTGGATACAACTTGATTGATCTTGGATATTGATCTTTGGAATCGTCCAAGTACTCTCACTTTATAATCAGGTTCACATACTTGTCTCCATTTACATATTGATTGTGAGAGAAAGAGATATAAACTCTTCATATAATTCCTGATTGATATTCATTAAGTTGTAACTCTCTGAATTGTATTTGAATTTAGTCCATATAAGTTTCCTAAGAAAAAGTTGGTGGTGTGTTTTGGTACCCCCCGCATTTTCAATTAGTATCAGAGCAGGCAAACACGCGAAAGACCTAATAAGTCTGTGTTTGAAGCAATCTAAATATATGGACATGAGTGTAATATCGATAAACGTACCGTCAACCTTTGATGACACAAATTACTTATGGTGGAAAATTTTTATGCGTTCCTTTTTACAAGCCCGTGACTTTCAGACATGGAAACTTGTAGTAATAGGATACAATCCTCTGACAGTTGTTAGAGACGGAAACACTGTTGAGAAAGATTTAGCAGAATATAGTGAAACCGAGATAAGTGCTGCAAAGCATAATTCTGACGGGTTAAATGCCATTATGCACACCATAAGTCAAGATCTTCAGCACCATGACCAAGTACCACTTCCTCGAGGAAACATCTCCCTTTACTTAAGGAAAACAAGCATGCTGATTCCTTAACATCACAATTCTTCCTTCAGTAAGCAACATGGTTAAATGTCGTTTCTCGGAGTAAGCTTCACAAGCTTAAGATTAGACTTCATCTTGTTTAATGACGCATCTTTGAGCATGCATCATGTGAAAAGTGCGGGTGATACTGTATGTCAAAGGAAAAGAACATAAATATCCTATTAGTACTAAATTCGAAAATGATAATTAAACTACTGTAAAATTTTAAGTTTCGCCACTTATTTTGATAAACATAATTGATATTGTTTGGGTTGCAACACATTAGTTTACCTTAATTTCTATGATATCCAAAATAATTCGAAAAAAGAATCACTAGGAACTCTCTTGAGTCTTTTTAATGCTGATTACTTCATTGGAAATATAACTTGGTCTATCTCGCAAACTATTGCGACCAAAAATCTTATAATGTAATGGATAAAGGTGTTCTTCCTCTTTTTTTGTGAAAGAAAAATATAAACAACAAAATCATAATAGCAAGAATTTCAAATATCAAAAGAGAATTACGATTCCCAATACCAATAAAATCTTCCTTTACACGTGTCATGCAGTCCTCGGATACAAATAAACAAAACCTTTTTTTTTTAAAGAAATGTGATGACTATTAAACTCTTCGATGAGAGCATCTCCAACGAGACATTCAAAATGTCCTAAATATAAGGTCACATGGGATTTTCAATAATTTAACTAAGAAATCCTCTCCAATGGGAAAGTGAAGGGAGAAAGTAAAGATGATGTGTCTGGTAATTATGTAGACATCCTCAAATCCATCCTCTAGTTTTAGAGGTTCTATTAGAGGATGTGCATCCTACTCATCTTAGATATATAATTTGGATCAACGGTTTAAAAAGTTTAAAACTAAAGCAATACCGTTGGTTGGAGATGTTTTTCTTTTATCTCCTCAAATTAAGGAAAATTTGGTCTTTAAATCAGAAAAAACAACTTCCATGGAAGATACACCAAATTACCATTGGAAATGCTCTAAGCTCAGTTCTGTCAACTTTCAAAACGACCTTGTCTGGACAATTTGCATACATGTTAGCCGCAAGGTCGTTAGATTACTTGCAAGATGAAGGTCAATACCAATAATAAGTTTTTCTTTCTCAATTCACAATTTATTGTACCAGCAACAACCTTGAAAATTATAATTTAGCTTAAAAGAACAGGAATAGATAAGATTAAGTCATAATTCTACTATATGTACATATTCCACCCCAGCATCAAACAAATCAAACCCAAATCATTTTACCCGGAAATATATACATAGTCTTTCTTTCCCTCTAATTATTCGTCATCTTTCTTAATTTGTGGTTGCTTCCGATGATTTTCTTCCAAACGTTTTGCAATAACAAGGCCAGTATCAACAACCTTTTTAATGTTAGGAACGTTATAAATCTGAGCAATGTAAATTCCAAATGTTGTACCTACAAAGAATTGGAATCCTCTCCTTAGTAGTGCCATTATTTCCACCGCAAAAATCTCTCAAGAAACCCAAAGTAAAGAAAAATATTGAAATTTATCAAAGTTATTTGGAACTTTAGATGTTTTGATTGAAGTTAGAAGCTGATGCCCGATGTATTTATAAGAAATGGTTTTGGTTTTCTTCAAAAGTCACGCCTACACCTAGGGCTGATCATGATCGGTTTTGGTTCGGTTTCTAGCCAAACCAAAACCGAAACCAATACTATTGGTTTCTAAAAATCTAAACCAAACCAATCCATTAACCATTGGTTCGGTTTCCAAATGGTTCCAGTTGGTTTCGGTTTGTCCCAGTGGTTTTTGGTTAACCAATAATTATGTCAAACCAAAAAAAAAAATACACAAATTTACAGATAAAAAAATCGTAGTTGCCGATAGTATTGGTTTACACAAATATACAGACAAAAAAAGAAAAATCAAGAATAGTTAAAGCTTACTCTAATTCTAGAGATCAAAAGAAGATATATAATATATCTTAATTTAGTTATTGACAAATAAAAAAGAAGGAAGACGGGAAGAAAAAAGTCGAGTAGCAGCAGCTGTAGTTGGGGGTGGAGAAGGGAGGCGACTGAGAGAAAGAGAAAGAGGGAGAGTATCATAATGAAATATTAGATTTAGGGTTTCTATTTATCCTCTAAATCAATGGGTAGAATCTAATACTTTTAAATCGACAGTAAAAACTAAGTTTAAAAATTAATCGGTTCCCCAATGGTTTTTGGTTCGGTTTTCAGGTCAAACCAAAACCAAACCAGTAATGTCGGTTTTTCAACTTTTTTTACCAAACCAATCCAAATCTAAATGGTTTGGTTCGGTTTCTTTCTTATTGGTCTGGTTCGGTCGGTTTCCAACGGTTAACCGACACTATGTTCAACCCTACCTACACCCTTACACCCTTGCACAAGTTTTTTCATAGGACCTGACCATGCTTAATCACAGTAGATGATTTCTCTGGTGAATTATACCTGTGAATTTAATATTGCAAGTTACAAATCAAAACATTTCTTTTTAAGAATACACCAACCAAAGAGTTCTATCAATTGAATATGCTTTATTTTATTCGTCATTCTCGCAATCAGAATTTTTGCTTGATCAAGACACTGGAAATTTTCATGGGTGGGTTGATTTTCCGAGGGAGTTTTTCCGTCCTAGGAATGTTTCCAAACCACTGGGGTCCTGTATGCATGTTCCAGTAATTCCTGATGTGTAATGCGATGTCTATTCGGTTGGAAATTCTTGATTGATTTTTTCAAACTAAATTCCCAGAAAAAATAACAAAAGGAAAAGAAAGAATAACGAAAGAGTTTATATGTTCAATTAAGTAACATGTGAATTGACAAGCACTTACAAGAACCAATAGATCTTCAAATTAACCTGATAATCTTTTCATATACTAATTAAAGAAACAAATAAAGAAAAAAAAAAAATCAAATCTCCTAACGAAAGCAAAAGTACTAAAGTTAACAGAAATCTATAACCATCCTCCACCCGGGTTACTGCTGAAGTACAGCAGCCGCAGCTGTAGATTCTGTCTCTGTCATCTTGGGAAGCTTATTATCTTCTTCCATCTTCTTCTCTATGATCTTCTCTGCGACCTTGTTCATCTCTGTGTCGTAAAACTTAGTGATCTCAGAGCTAATGTTTGGAATTTTATCACCATAATTTTGAGCAAGGTAAACTCCAAGACCAGTACCTACTGTACCTACTGCTAGAATTGGAAGAAGTCGAGCTGATCGGCACAATACCGTTTTAAGCATCCCATTACTGCTTAATAATAATCACAAAAACGAAAGAGAGAACTGTGGAAAGACTAAGAAGAAGAGAGAATACGTTTAGCAAAAACTTGTGGATTTTCCAATGGGACTAACAAGTTATTTATATAGATTAGAAGTTTGAAGCTAGTCTAGTTAGGTCTCTTGTTCACCAAGCTTCTTGTTTATTTGCGTGGTACCACTACTAACCCCTTCTGCAAGCAGCGGTATTCTTTTGTTGTGGCCTCATCAACAAGATACCTAGCCAACTACTAAAAACGAAAGATACGCGTAACATAGCCAATAACGGATATCGCGTGTAAAATACGGGTATGGGCCTTTGCGGGATGGTTTTGGCTCAGTGCCTTATGATCCAAATCCGATCCGATTCTTAACTGTCGGAAGAAACGACTATTACACGACTGAAAGCTTGTTCGTCTAGAGACTCGAGAGAGAAGGAGGAAATGGAGGGTGAATTAGAGGACCTGGAGAAGATTCAAATCAAAATCCTAAATAGAATAACACAACTGGAAATATCCCATTTTCCATCTCAATTCTCCTCCGATGTTTCTCTTTCACCATCAAATCAAGAAACTGAAAGCCAGGGCACAACTCAATCACGCCTCTCTTCGATTCTCCGCAGTAACGGCGTTACAGATTTTTTGTTCAAGACAGTCCCATCTGATTATTATGATAGACCTTTTGAATTTAGAAGAGAACTTCTTAATGCCGCATCTGTCCATCATCTTTGCAAGAGCATAGTCCTGGTATGTAATTGGGATTTTTTGTTTGTATGTATTTTGGTTGAATTTTTTTGAATTTAGTTTGATTTGGGGTTGTTCATAGGTGAACACGCAGGCGCCTGCTAGTGTAATTGATTGTAGTGATCGTAACAATTCAAAGTACTATGTGGTTGTCGTTCAGGTAACTGAATTCAGTTTGTTTTCATGAAAAATTTCAATGGCAAGGATTTTACTTGTTTGTTTTACTTTCTTCTTTGTAATTATGCAGTATACTGCTAGATTCAATGCTGATTCTGTGAAGAATTTTCTGTACACGCTCAATGATGGCAAGATACCTAAAAAGAGATTCAACTGTAAGTTTGTTCTCAGTCACTAGCTTGTTATAAACAAACAATGGATATTAATACTAAAATGTACACGACATGATGCAATCCTCGACCTGATACACTAAAATAGATGTTCTCTGAGAATATCGGTAGGCAATTTCGTGAACCAGGCAATCACATTATCAAGATAAGAATTGTGTAGCTACATTATTGGAAGTCCCTTTCCATTTGGACTGGTCTATCCCTCAATTTTCCATCTCTATCTATAGTGTTTGAACTGGTCCAACTCTTTTTCGACTATCTATGTGATGATTTATGCTGAGGTTAATATAGAAATTTGAATGAACCACATTATACAGAACTATATGTAAAAGCTAACGTAGATGACCGCTAAATATACCTATCATCAATACTTATGTTGTCAAAGGCGCCCAAGATGCACGATTCGCCAATATGCGCCTCGCCTTGACATTATGCGCCTAAGGCCTGACGATGACTTAATATGTAGTGATATGTTGTCAAAGGCGAGCGAGGCTCCCGCAAAGGCTCACGATGCAGAGTGTGGCCGCCTCGCGCCTCATACAACATAGACACAATTGTCGGTGACCATAATATCGCAAAATTATACGTCTCTGATACTGGTACGAGGTTTCTTATTCGTTGAACTTACGATGGGATACCTAGCTAAGAGGTGTTGGACACCGCTTGAAAACATAATAGGTGGACTTTGCCAAAGAAAATTGGCCATGCTCCGATTAATAGGAGACATATCTAAGCTCTAAGCTGAATGCATAAGAGTGACTATGACAGTTAAACATATTTTTTCTTTTCATTTTCTTAGTTGCTTTGTAAGTTTTACTGAAGTCACGTAGGGGCTATGGAGACTGCAGTCTGCAGTAGCCACTGCTATGTCTACCAGTTTCTAACACGAGTAGTGTCATTCTCATGGACACGGTAGATACATATAAAAGGCAGTGCTCTTCTAATGCAGGACTTTCAAATTAGACTTATGTCTGCTACTTGAAATCATTGGGAAGTGGTTCACTGGTTGTTTTCTTTTGGCCGCAGTTAATAGAACTTGTGTAAATTGAATTCCCTGTTCCATGTAGTTTCACCTTATCTTTTCATAGGTGGTCGTCTATTTGAAATTGTGGTGTCTCTAAAGGCATGGGAGGTAATAAGCAGTTGATGTTTTGAATCAGTGAGGCTTGCACCTGAGTTGGAGTCTTTGAAATTGACTGGATACGAGCACAATGGGGTGACATGTGTTGGCATGAAAACAGACATTCCGGTAAGGCGATAATTAAATTTCTTTCTGCAATTATATAGTGTTTTTTGTGTTATTTATGTATCTCTAAAATATGGGTGCTCGAGTTCTTTATTTAAACCTGTGAAAGTAGTCTTATGGTATGAATTATGAACTTTGACTTCCCTAGAGCAAATAGCTGGGTATAAGGAACACTAAAATCGCATACGAGAACTCAAATCAATGAAATCATAGACCACATCTCAAACCACAGATGGCAAATCTAGCAATAGATAAGGTCAAAAGAACACTCAACCCACATACTGAGACTCTAAAAGTTTTTTTTCTTTTGGCTCATATGTCGGAAAACTGTCTTGGATGAACAGCAAGAACATAGTTAATTCTACATTCGAGTTAAACTGTGTGGATGAGATGTATGTTACTTGGGTTCTTAGAAAGGTATAAGATAATGAATTTTGTATTGATAAATTCGATTGTAATCCGTTGCAAATTTATAGTAGAATGACGTTACAAGTAACGTAGATCAGAACAACTTCACTTTTGTCACATGAAATCTGGATATATGCTTTACTGGTTATGGATAAATACTTATTTGAAGAATGATTTTTGTTAATCGGGAAAAGTGGGTACCTTTCAGGTGATTTTGGATGAGGCAATCACAAGGCTAGATCCGGATTTCTTTTGGTTAGGAGGTGGAGAAATCGAGCTTAAGCTAGGGATTAAGACCTCTGAATTCATTAACTATGTTAAACCTTTTGTAGTCAACTGTAGCAGTAGCTCTTAGCAAATAGAATATAAAATTATTGCTATTGAAATAGAACGGTCTGCATGATATCCCATCTAATTAACATCAATTAGCCAATTTTACTTGCTTCTCATTAATGCTAAGTTTCAGGCTGGGAATATATGTTATTCTTAAAGTTATTTTATTCGATATTGATGGAGATTTTCCCCTTGCATGTATGTTGAACTTGCGTGCATTTGTTTTGTTTTCAGACTCATGTACATTTTTAAATTTCCAATGGTCATTAACTTGTATACAGTAATGAGGAAGTAGGTCAGAAACTAAGTACTCATAAACTGTTTAAGCAACGATTGTACAAAAGGACTTCATGGGTATCTATTCTTTTACCATTGTATAGTCAGTGGTCTACTGCAGCGCATAGTACCTTATGTTGTCTCCATATACAGGAGGCAATACCATAGCCTGTAGCCATGCACTTTTTAAGTTCTATAAAACCAAGATGACTTGGGACACTTTTTTGCCCTGAATTTGTGAATACTCTCCCAAGCAATGTTTTCCATTCTAAACATTTCAGTTGATGCATTATGCATATAATAGCTGGGCATCTGCGAAGAGCATAGAAGTGGAATTCAAGTGTTGAAGAGAATGATACTTGCATTTGATTTTTGACTCCCATATTTATTTATTGATCATTCAGTATGATTTAAGCTATTCGAGCTCAGGCTGTTGGTATCGTCACCCGACTTCACCAGTATATTACAATGAAATCTTTACTTAAAACACTTATGCCTGTGAAGGTCTATGTTTTAGGCAAGCAGTTGGTCCTTCCAAGATTTCACATTTCCTGCTACGAGAACTGTTTACATGGCCAAAGGACACATGAATTAGTGATATTTATTCTGCTCATAAGTGAGCTTTAATGATCTCATCTCATTACACCCCATCTGCCACTAGTTTTCTTGACAAAAATTGCAGGTAAACTAGTTAATCAAGCATAATTTTGTGGGCAATAGGTCATATATCATTGTCCACAAAACAGAAATTCATCATCAAAAGTTGATAACAGTGAAAACTATAATGAATTTCCATAAAATTAGGAAAATATTAACCTCTACATCAATACATGTCTAAGTTAAGCCTTGATGTCAACGTCTACGAAAACGAAAGTTCATGAACTGCGGGACCTAGAGATCAAAATTAGACTTTGATGTTACAACCATGAAGTGATTCAGATATTATTGGAACCAAAAACTGCAAGAATTAAGTTGCATCTACTTTCAACAAACTTTAGCTAATCAATTAGTTCAAAAGTTCTTTTCATTTTATCTGCATTGTATTAATGAACAGAATGTTCAATAGAACTTAACCTTAGAAACCCTGGTATCCCATGTGGTGATCTACTGTAGAACTCATTAAAAAATTAGAAATAAATAACTGTAGAAACTAACTCTTTAACTGCTTTAGATATCATCATTCAAGGAGAACCAACCACAACATCTTAAAAAAAAAAAAAAACAATGCCCACCCATAACCCATGTCTTATGTTTCTTCTTTTATTCACAAATTCATTACAGAGAAATCAAAATAGGACATGTTCAGAAGAAGTATAAGGGACCATCATCAATCAATTCACTATATTCTCACACATATAAGCTATATTATACTGTGTTCTTGTAAATAAAGGATAAATATAACTTAAAAAATTAGTACATATATCAAAGATTCAAGATAAACCCTAGCCAAATGGAGGGGAACATCTTGTCGACAAAGATTGTTTATTTAGGGAGATAAATTGTGAATGGGCGGTCTCCGATGAGCTTCGGCGTAATCAGACATGACCACAACCGGGTTTTCTCCCTTTCCAATGACATTGCTTTCTCTCTTTTGATTTGTGACATGGGAACCAAATCCTTGCATGGATTGAGATTGAGATGGACGCTCCATTACCTAGACAAGAGTCCTCGATTTAGACATTGGAGTAAAACAAAACAAACAAACAAACAAAAAATCTTCCCAATTTTCTTCATTTTAATGTTTTTTTTTGCTCATTTTACTTTTTCTTAAAATGTTTGTATGTATATGACTCTATGTCGCATGAAAGTATCCAAAATTTGGGGCACAGTACTCATGATCGGGTCATGGTTTGAAGAAACAAGGCCATGATCAAATACTCAAATTGTCACCACTACAATTTAATTCTTTAACTACTTTCTAGGTCAACCACAAACCAAAGTAGCCTAGAAAGGGTTTATATTATTGTTTAAAAAGTTAATTTACCTCTATACTTTTAGCTGACACTCCCAAAGACCCTGAAATTTTCCCACTTCCTGCAAGGTCCATATAACTATCAACAATGGAAATACAAGAAAAAACCAAGAAAATGCCAATAAACAACAAATTAAAGAAAATAACAAAAAAAAAAAACAGAATGAGAAGACGAGTTTGGATTCCAAATAAGTTGTGTCATATTTTATTGAATGATGTACATAGGATAATCAGCACAGCCATAAACAATGGCTAAATACTTGAATACATTCGAAACACATAACGTAGAAGACTAGCTAATAATGTGTAGTATATAACTAACTATAAACCTAGCTAGGTAGTATAACATATAGATGAGGAGGTTAATTGTTTTGTACTCCCTCCGTTCCTTTTTAATAGGCTGGTTTTTATAAATAAATGTTTCAAAAAAATAGGTTGGTTTCCTAATTGGGAAAGTCAAATGTTACTTTAATTTTCTGGGATCACTTTTTTTTTAACTTCTTTTGATGACAAGTGTCATGTGGACCATCTCACTTTACATATATCATGGGGATCATTTCACTTCATTTCTTTTATTGACAAGTGTCATGAGGACCACTTTCAATGATTAGTTCTCTTTAACTTCCCTGAATTTCTCTAAAAACAAAACTTGGCTTATTAAAAAGGAACGGATGGAGTATATATAGTTATTCCGGCGGAACTAGTAATTTTTAGGTTTAGGCTTGGTCTATATCTAAATCCGTGTAGTTCCACACACCCGTGGATGCATGGTTAAAATTCTGAAGCAGGTGGGTTTTGAGGTTCTAGCTCACATGTATAATTAATCCCTGATAAGGAAGATCGATATGATCAAATAACAAAACATTAAGAGAAGGTAATGATGAGGTGAGAGAGATGGAAAGATAACCGGGACAAGCTAGCTAGGTATAGGATGTGTTCAGTTGTGAGAGGGAGGATGTGTCATTGGTAGAGAATAATCTATGTTGAATTCTGTCTGTAAGCTGTGTTTTTCATGATGATGAGGAGGAAAGCTGGAAACTGAAACTACGGACTTATTATTAATTCGAGAAACACCTGAAATTTTCTTTTTATGTGATTCTTGGACGTGATTAACCAGTAGATCATCATCACCATCATCAGCTAGTTTACGGTTCTTTGGCTTTTGCATAGTGCGACCTCCTTGAATTCCTCCACTGCTTTCGTCCATCATTTTGCTTTCTTTGCTTGCAGCAGTCTCTTGACGTCCTTTTTCTTGGTCATTGACATTATTCATCAGTTTGTCTACTGTTCTGGTTCTGGTTCTTGTTTCATCAGTATTGGCTTCCGCTATATCCTGCAAAAATAACGAGTTACCGAATAGAATGGGTATATTTGAAGTTCGCCAATTTGTAGTAACCATCACGGGCAGATATTTTTGCAAGTTATCAAACCTTACAATATCATTAAAACTAGTGCACGGTATTACACAAACCTTTTCAGAGAGAAGATTGTTAGACACTTTCTCTTCGAGTTGGAGACGACGGCCAGTGCATGCATGCGTTGACAGAAATAAGAGCAAGATAAGAGAAAGGAAGGAATTGTAGTTGATGAACATGATGAGGTAGAGAGATGAGAAAGATGAGATACAGAGAGAGAGAGAGAGAGAGAGAGAGAGAGAGAGGAAATAAAACTGTTGTTGCTGGTGGTGGTGGTGTTTGAGTAGTGCAGTGGTTAGAAAGTGTGGTGAGGTTGTAGTATTTGTAGCGAGAAAAAAGAACGAAGCATTAAATGCATAGGATCCTGTAACATTTGAAAATGGTTTATTCAACACCAACAAATTAGAAATTTAATATGAGAGAGAGAAACATAGAGTTGTATCTTTTTTGTTTTGGTAGCGGGGGGATATTTCTGCCCGATTGCACATCTTACATCGGGCTATTGCTGCCAGATTGAAAACGATGATCTCTCCAAAAGCATTACATATACGTATGGTCTCTTTTATTGGTCCAAAGTCCAAATAAAATAACCCTTACAGAATGTTCTCGTTGGCAGGCACACTTACAGGATGATGATCCATAGTGTATATCCTAATATTAGATAGTCTGTACCAGAATTTGTAAACCTCAAAAATCTTTCCAATAAAGTACAGCACAAATCAGCTTCATTTCATATTGGTTCCCACATGCACTTTGAGAATAGTCATGTATCTGCGTCTCACTTGTGCCCAATGGATGGACGCACTCAGACACGCCATGGTTACATGTCGTACAGAATTCTAGTACAAGTATCAACTATGAACAAGAATCAAATGCTCAACAGAAGACATAATTTTACCCTAGCAGTGTATATTGTTATTCCTCTGCAAAACTTATGTTTACCAATTATTTGAATTGCTAAGAGTTCTCTTTCATATATAGCGTATATTTTTGTGGAAAATATCGCTGAGGTAACAACATATCTGCATCCTAGTTTTTCGAAAAAATTGTGGTCTCTCCACTTCTACGTGGTGTTCTTGCAAATGCTTTCCCACCAGCATTTTCTTCATGGATTCATCAAGGCTAGAAGATTTTCTAATGAGCTGATATTGAGAGGCCATAAATTTGAAGGGTTTCTTGGGTCTGCATAGGGTTGGGATATACATTTGCTTGATACAGCCCTCCCTTTACTGGCACTACTTCGTGATCAACCTTACAAACACACAACACCATTACTTTACAGTGACCCAAAAGAGTTTACATGTTAGGTGGCGTGTGAGAATAGCCTTACATAAGTTGGGCAATCTAGGAGTTTGCAGCTAACAAGTCTTGGACAATCATATCTTGGCAAGCCAGTGTTAGAGGTTATTAATTTAGACATGGATTTCTATAATTTCGATCTTGTTAATCATGATGAGGTGAAATGGCTCGTAAATCTTGGCCACAAAAAGAGAGTGTAAATCTGCCCTTAACTAACTCCGTGCATCATCTGTTTTCCGCATAGAGCGAGGAATATTAAGGATATACGTAAAGCGAAAGAAACCGGAGACAATTACAAAATGCGAGAAACAAGATTTCTAGATAACTGGATTAAGTTAACAAATACTTCTCGATCCATTTTGTTTTATGTAAAGCTTAATCATGAGTTTACATTTCAACTTGCATGAAAGATTGGAAGTTAAGGCATGGTGTTGTGGGTCCTGGATGTTGCTCTTCATCCCCGACCAAATTTATTTCTGAGATATAAAGGTCGGTTATGAAAAACCAAATGATAAGTTGAATGAAACAAAGAAAGTGGTTACTTGATTTGAGCCCACATTTTAATTAAAACAAAAAGAATTGACCAAATTATCAAACAAGTTAAATTTCTATGGCAGATGGTTAAACCTTCTGGTGGATCACCTGTAATCCGGAGTTTGGTTGCTTAATCGAGTTTTTATGCAACCATAGACTACCGAGCTTATCCAGTCTACGGCTTCCTACGGCCAGTTTTCGTACGGTTACCCTCGAGCTCTAGTAGTTGTTCCGAGCTTAGTTACCCATTCGAGAGCAGCAGCCTAGTTAATCAAAAGCATGGCTCACATACTCGGAGAGAAAGAAAAAGGAAACCGTATGTACGTAAAGCGGGGTGTTATGCATCGTCTTGGTGGCCTCTGTTCACTTAATGCTAGTGTTTACTTCTTGAAGTACGCATGCATGGCAACGGACCTTATGCAGTTATGCATATTCATTTTTCCAATTCGGGCACCATCCCATCTTTCCTGGCTATGGCCCCTGCTGTTTGGCTGACTTTGTGTACCAAAGGGTACTATTATTTAATATTAATGTGGCCCTTCTAAAATCTGAATCCAATATTAGAATTTACAAATGACTACCAAAATCATTTCCCTATTAACTAATAACTGGGATGTATGGCCCTGCACCCAGGCTATATCTTGTTATTAACAATTTATCATCTTTGAGCTTACTTTCCATCACTACAAAGATGTTTAATCAAATCACACATTAATGCAGGGATCATTATAACCAGATTGCAAGTGAGATATGAAGTCGTGGAGACCGTAGTTTTTCTAATGTTTATATGGAGATTTTGCGGATGAATATCTTGGGTCTCAAACCTCAACACAACTTCAGCTCGCTCGCAGTCCGCTCTTGCATTCTGTATTTTCATCTACTGCTGCGCCTATCTTTCGGAAAGTTCTGAACACGGTGGTCCAAATAACTACATCTGATGATATCATCGGGAACTAGATCTTAGGTGAGGCTAACCCTAAAGATTAAACTCGCCATTATGTTATGTACAGGGAATCAGGGATTGTACTTAAGAAAACTATCAGCACGGTGTACAACATTAGCACGGTGGTTTGTAGCAAGGAAAAGTTGCACACCATTAACGGGGGCAATCAAAACCAAATGGGTTCTTAAATTGTATCATCAATCATTCTTTCACGTAGTCGGTAAAGACATGGAAAATGGAGTACTCCACCGTTTCAGTGGTCCATCAACCACACAACATCACTTGTTTTCGCTGTGGTAAAAATAGACGTAGGCCCACACGTTTCTTCGTTCCCATATTCATTCATGTGTTAGGCTTGAGAATACGTAATATGGGACCCTGTAAGGAGAAAACTATGGGTCCCTCTCGATGGCCGCAACAAAGCTTCGTGGTAGGGACAGAATTGTGATTAGAGATGGAGGGGGACAGAGACGAGTGACCAACTAAGTTTTTGTATCATTTGTCATGGACAGAATACCAAATTGATAGATATGTTTGTGACACGTGGCGAAAACACCATGTGAGGACATACAAAGCTGCCGATTTCGTGTGGGCCATCAGCCCACTACCTTTTTTTTTTTTTTTTTTTTAACAAGGAAAGAACTTGTATTTAACACGAGTACCAGATACATCACAATCTATATAGGGAATTAACAAAGGAGGTGGATGAAACCACCAATCCCCACATAGATTATGTTTATAAGCTGCCTTCGCTGTTGCATCTGCAGCTTTATTAGCAGACCTATACACAAAACTACAAGACCAACCAGGATTAATATTACATATGTTTACACATTTTCGCAACAGGGGCATACTCTGCCAGTGACAAAGAGAAGATAGTTGTTGAAGAAAAGAACAAATTCCCAGATTATCAGATTCAAAAATCACTCGAGACCAACCATTTGAATCTGCCAGTTGCATAGCCTCCAACATTGCTCAAGCTTCAGCCTGCTGAGCATTACTAGCTCTTTTCAAGGCTCCCCTTCCCATGACATAAGCCCCTGCAGAGTTCCGAATTATAATTCCAATACCAGCTAAGAAAGAAGTAGAATGATAAGAAGCATCAATATTAATTTTTATGTACTGCAAAGGAGGAGGTTCCCATTTATGATATAAACGCTTATTATGAACATTAGGATGACTGAAGTTAGCAGGAGTGTTTCCTAGATGATGCTGGAGAATGTATGAAGTGACCTGATGGACTACAGAGTTATGGTTGGGGGTGGTATTGTTAAAAACAACACTACATCGAATCTTCCATATGAAATGCATGATGCACATAGCTAAGTGAACAATCTCAGGGGACTTCTGGATGTTGATGATAGAGTCTTTGAGTTGCCAAGTCTGAATCCAGGATAAGAGAGAAGAGTGCTGCAAAATAAAGTGAAACTGATTAGGTAAAAAATACTGCCATATTGCCCTAATGAAAGGGCAATGAAGAAAAAGATGATCCAGATCTTCTATTTGATAGTGGTTGCAAAGAACACAGTGTAAATCAGCATTATGCACATGGGTGAAAATTCTTGCTTTGACTGGAACAACATTGTGAATAGCTCTCCACAGGAAAAGTTGAAACTTGTAAGGTACTTTCAACTTCCAAAAGGATAACCAAAAATGTTGAGATAAACCCATGGAGTTATCTGTTAGGATATCCTTATCACACAACATCCTATAAGTTGAGGCAGTAGTAAAAATACCAGTGGTTGTAAAGGGCTAGATTAATTTATCCTCTTGATCTAACTGAATGGGAATGGTTAAAATGGAGTTCACCTGATCAGCTGTAAAAAGGAGACGAAGAAGCGACACATTCCACTGTTCAGTATCAGTATCTATAAGATCAGAAACCAACTGGTAGTTAGACGTATTCAAATCACCCCAGTCCTGTAAAGCAGAATTCAGAGAAGGAATCCAGTTAGAAGTCCAGGTGTTGATATGAGCTCCATTACCAACTTGCCATTTTGCATTTTTCAACACAATTTTAAGCCCAATAGAGATACTTTGCCAAATCCAACTTGAACTTAAGTTAACCGGTGGAGGGAAGAAACGCAGGTCATGATGAGGAAAATGTTTACCTTTCAACAGCTTCGCCCATAAAGCATCTTGGTTATGTAACAAATGCCAAGCAAGTTTCGCAAGAAAAGCTAAGTTATAGTTGCACAGATTTTTAAGTCCTAAACCACCTAGCCTTTTAGGTAAACATACCTTTTTCCAAGAAATGTACTTTTGAGAATGAGGCTTGACATAACTGTTCCACCAATAGCTTCTATGAATTTTTTCCATTTGATGAAGAGATGTTTCAGGAAGTTTGAAGACCTGCATTTGATACAGACCCATAGAGCTTAGAACGGAGTTAACCTGGGTAGTTCTTCCTGCTTGATTCACAATTTTTCTCTGCCAGCCCTGCAATCTGTTATTCATGTTATCAATAATACCCTGACAGTTCTTATGTCTGGATCTATGCAGCAGAAGAGGTATACCCAAGTATTTTTCGCCAAGGCCCATAACTTTCATACCAAGAATACCAATAATATTAGACCTATGAGCATTAGAAGTGTGCTTGCCAAAAAATAAGGTTGATTTCTGCATATTTATCACCTGACCTGAAGCTTGTCCAAATATATGAAGCAAGTGTTGAAGCTGCTGCATTTGAGTAGAATCAGCTTCAAAAAATAACAAACAATCATCCGCGAAGAACAAATGATTAATTACAGGGCAGTGCTGATTAATTCTAATCCCTGAAAGACAACCAGAGTCTACATTAAGCTGCAGGAGTCTAGAAAAAGCTTCCATAACAAAAAGAAATAAAAAAGGAGACAATGGGTCTCCTTGACGAATACCCCGAGTCGGAGAAAAATTTGAAGAAGGACTGCCATTGATAAGAATGGAAATATTTGAAGTAGAAATACACTGCTCTATTAAACTAATCCAATCATTATGAAAACCCAGTTGCCGAAAGATAGAAAGCAGAAAAGACCATTCCACCCTATCGAAAGCCTTTGACATGTCTAATTTCAAACCAACCAAAGCCTTCTTAACCTTTTTATGTTTCATACTAAACAAAATCTCATGGGAAATAATAATATTGTCATGGATATGTCTTCCTGCAACAAAGGCAGTTTGAGTAGGGGAGATAATATCAGGAAGAAGGGGTTTAAGGCGGTTGGCTAAAATTTTAGAGATAATTTTATAGCTAACATTGCACAGACTTATGGGTCTGAAATCAACATGAGTTTTTGGGTTTGAAATTTTGGGGATTAAAACCTGATAAGTATGATTGATGGCCTTGAGCATATGTTTATGAGTGAAAAAATATTGTACCATGGAGATTACCTCAGTGCCAACAACATCCCAACAATGTTGATAAAATCCAGCTTGAAACCCATCGTTACCCGGAGAAGCCCAAGGTTTGATTTGAAAAACCACATCCTTTATTTCTTGAGCCTGAGGCACCTGGATAAGACTGTTATTCTGTAATTCTGAAACGCAAGGTTGCAAAAGCTGCAGAATGTCGTTATTAATCTGAGGCTTAGAAGAAGTAGCAATATTTTTAAAATGGTTAGTAAAAATAGCTTCAATATCACCTCTGCTATCAAACCAAATGCCCAAGGGACCCTGGATAGAATTGATAGTTGATCGTCTCTTATTGTAGTTTACTATGGAATGAAAATAAGAGGTGTTTCTATCTGCCTCAAGAAATTTATCACCTGCTTTTTGCATGAAGAACTCCTTTTGAATCGAAAGCCATTGCTGCAAGGAAGAGCTTAGATGCTTAACTTTGGGATGAGAAGAAGGCAAATTGCAGTCATAGCAAAAATGAAGCTGCTTCTGAATATTTTGAAGGTTATTCTCGATGTTGCCAAAACAAAGCCTTTTCCATATATGCAGCTGAGTTCTGGTTAGTTTTAATTTACTGGAAAACTGAAACGAAGGAGACCCCGAAAAACGATGCTGCCAGCTGCGTGCAATAGTATCAGAACATGAATCCATTTTAAACCAACACTTGTAGAATTTAAAAGGAGAATGTTTTGTAGCAGAAGGTATTGTATGTAGCAGAATCGGGCAGTGATCCGAAGCAAAAGGTACTAAATGTTTAAGGTGTGCATTTGTGTAGTGGTTGATCCAGCGATTATTCACTAAAGCTCTATCTAGACGAGCAGAGACATGATCATCTCCACTACGATGATTTGACCAAGTTGTGTCAGCTCCTGAGTAACCTAAGTCAATAAGACCTAGATGCTGAACAAAATTTCTAACATGTCTAGCATGATGAGGATGAGTGACACTAGAGCTATAAGTTTCAGAGTCATGCATAGTGAAGTTTAAATCACCAATAAGAACCCAAGGAAGATCAACAAACAAATGCATATTAATAAGATATTGCCACTGGTTAGCATTTTCTGTGTCATCATGAGCCCCATACATGAAGTTTATCAAGAAATCCATATTATTATCATGAGTGTGGACAATATCATGGATAGTTTTTGAGGTTGTATGCATGATTTCCATATTAATTCCATTTTTCCAGCCAAGAGAGATACCTCCAGAGAGACCCAAAGCGGGATGAAACCAGTAATGAGGATAATTAGTTCTAGAAAGATAAAACCTCATATTATTATACTGAGCTTTGGTTTCACACAAGAAAAAAATATCAGGGTCGTTGTTGGTCAAACAGAAATGAAGGTAATCCCGGGTATAAGGGTTTCCTATACCTTGACAGTTCCAGGAAAGAATTTTCATGACAGCAATAATAGAGAGAATGAAAAAAAGACTGCAAGAAAATAGTAAAAGAAATAACAAAGCAAAATTGGAAAAGGAAGGAAAAGTTTTGACAATCACCTGTTGCCATGCATCAGTGTGATTCTGTGCATTATAAGCAGAGGCTGCAGCAATGTCCCAAACATTATTTAGGGATGAAGCAGTGGGATCATCATCAACAGAGACAGTATCATCCGCTTGAGAGGTAACCACCTTGTCCTCCAAATCAGCATCAGAAATAAGCGGCTCAGAATTTATAACCAAAGTAGGTGTACGACGATATCTTTTCTTAACACCACTAGTACTAGCACCATCACTAGTCATAGGAAAGGAAGGTCTCAAAGGAGAAGAGGGTCTAGCTTGATTGTGATAAGAAGAGGAAGCACCAGAACCTGAATCAGTGGCCGATAAGATTGAAAGGCGCATACCATCAAAGGGTCTAGGCTGTTGTTCCATAGGTTGCCGTAGTCTATCCCGTCTCTGAGACCCATGTTGTAGAAAGAGTTGTACCTCTTGCTCAGGATTCCTTTGAGGAGGTAAAATGGGCTCTACGAAACCAAAACCCTGAACAATTTCTTCCATCTCATGCCGGGTATGAGTCATATTTGCACAATCAATCTCTTCATGATTGGGAACTTTACAATCAGGACAAAGACGATATGGCTGTTTCTCATAAAAAAAACCCAATCCACCTAGTTACACCAGCAGCATTAGCAGTAGTTATACCAGTAATAAGGGGAGTGTTAACATTTATGAGAACAAGAGATCTATACTTAGAGGATGTAGGAGGATTCACACCATCTGGTTCTATAACTCTAACTTCCCCAACGATATTACCAAACATTCGAAGAATATCAGCATAGGTGAATTCAGGTAAAAGATATTTATACTCTAACTAGAAAGGAGATACCGTAAAATCCAGTAAACGATAATCCATAGTGGGATTCCAATCCTTTAAGACAATCAAATGACCATCAAAGTTCCAAGCTCCACCAAATAAAATTGCATCTTTATCTTCTGAAATTTTAAACTTGATAACAAAAATATTTGGTTCTAAACCACGCACCTAGACAAACCATTGATTGTGCTTTCGAAGCTGGGGCCAAATAAATTTAGCTGCACGTTCAGTATCCTGCCAAGACATAACCCCCGGAGCATAAAGCTTACCAGCAAGACTAAACTGCCAATCTCTAATTCCAGCTAAGATAGCAGTATTAGAATGCATAATCACTCTTCTCCTAATTGGTTCTTCACTGATAGAAACACTTTCCAAATGGTGAGCAATATTATTCAAAGAAGGGTGAGCCATGAAGATAAGGAGAAAGATGGAGATAACAAAACAGAAGAGGGTATGAAGAAAGAAGAAGGTTGTGAGATGGGTTTTATAATCAAAACATGAAGGAGGTGGCAAGAGGTAACAGGGATAAGTATGTGGTAAAGGTTTAAGAAATTGGAAGAACAGATAAAAAGTTGCAGGAATCAAAGCTGCTAAAAAAAATAGAGATAACATCTGAAGTAGAGATCGAAAAAGGTAGCAGCTTGTTAAATCCAAACCAACGATTCACAAACAGATAGCTATGGAAAAACAAGATAACGACGAAGAATCTACACACCACTGTTAGATAAGGCCAACTTTTGAAGACGCCAACTTTGATACTGCCAACCATTGAGAAACCCAGATAATTGATGGGACAATACTGCAACACCATGTGTGGCAACAGATAGAGGAGAAGATTAATCTGCCATTAACGGAGAAAAACAGATCAATTAGTACCAGAGATCGACACGAAGAAATGGGTAACAAGAAAAACAGAAGTTAGGGTAAGAAAAACATCGAGAATTTTACTAAAAAAAAACTAAATCCAAAACAAGAAATCAAACAGAAGGATTCGGACAAGCAATTAAAGCTGATGATTGAACAAAATAAATACAGATCAGATCAAATTAAATGAACTCGGATTTGGGTTGACTAATTTTGACTTGGAGATTGACTTTTCGCTAAGTTTCGAGAGAAGGAAAGAGAAGGAAGTTTCCATCGCCCACTACCCTAAACAGAGAGCAACAATCAAAATCCTCCCAAAAGGTCTTTTTGGGACACCTCCTTAACTTTTCCTGTTCTTCTTCCTCCATCTCAAATCATACTGGAATGTCCGTATCACGAATTCTATCCTTTTATTCACATACGTTTGCAACTCCGAACCCTAGACGTGTATTATATAGCATTCCCGAAGTATTATATGGCATTCTCGAATTATTCGCGAATCGTTCACGAACTTTACGTATCCCGAATGATACGTCCGCTTAATTCGCCAGAAATTCTTTAGCTTTTACGTTTTCAAAGGCCCCATTTTTTGGACTTTACTGCCTCCCGAGCATACACATCCAATATTAGACATTGTTGTAACTTTTATGAAACAAAAATGACTGAAGAGATTTGAAGGTGAAGGTGAGAGAGATCTCGGACTCACTAACCAAGCATTTAAACCACTATACCACGTCCTCTTGGATGACTTATGTTGTATATATTATTAATATCATCATATTAAGTTTATTTTTTCTTTAAGTAACTCACAAATATGCATAAAAATTAGTATATGTCCTTATAAATACTAATTATTTATTATATATAGATAACGAATTTTCATAACCGAACTCACATTTATAAATCGAATTATACACGTACGTATGCCGTTCCGAATTGCTGATGAATCACGTCCCGTTAACCGAATTTTGGACCGAATTTGGGTTTTATAAAACCGTATAATACTCGTGCGTTTGCCGTTCAGTACATTTGCCGAATCCCGAATTGCTAGCTAGTTCTACCGGTTAAATTGTTAGAATCATTGATTCACTAGAACAATGCTAGCCCAAACTACGCTGCAAATCTCAAAATGCAGTAAAACTTTTTTAGTACAAAAAATACAATTATTATGGGCCTTAGCTGCATTTGGATGGGATCCTGAGTATCCGACCAAATAGTAGTATCTGTTAAGATTATGAGGAAATGTAACAATGATACAATGCAAGTAATGATGGATAACATGCGATTTACTAGCTCTGATAAATCAGCGACGTAAACCTTTTTCAAAGCCTCTGAATCTTGACCGGACCCATGAAGCTACATTGTGTTCTTCATCTTCACCATTAAGCCCTCACCCTTCTCAATTACTTATCCCTAGTTATCGTTAACCTTGATAAATTCATTTACAATCACATTTCTAGTTATTTGAATGTTATCTTTGTGAGTTGTTTATTCAACATTCAAGTTCTATGAATTCAGTAAGTGTTCACAAATTTCTTCAGGAACTTTAAACGGAAAGCAAGAGTGATATTCATAATTTTCTTACTGAGAATCACTGCTCCCAACATTACATACCCAACAAAAGCACATCAAAATAAAACCTAAACTTACCTGCTGCCAGCAAGTTCTTTCAACATCAACATCAAAATCTGACAACACATACTACCTTCACTGGCCGACATACTCTTTACAAAGTAAAGATCAACACCGATACCACTAAAATAAAGAATACATGAAGCAGACATCAACATGATTTGTTTAAGAAAAATTTGTTAATCATCTTCAAGCTTTTTTCAAAGCCTTTAACCTTCAATCCTATTGACATCCCAGAAGAGGATTGTTATAATCCTCTTCATAAAAGTCACTGTAATCACTTCCAGATGGTGCAGGAGTTACATCCTTAGAATCGCTTGTATCATCAGTACTGATGTCCTTGTTCTCAGCATCCTCATTTGTCTCATCCTCCAACATCTCTTCTTTCTCCTCATCAGTTGATTCACCTCCATGCATGGTTCTAGCGAAGATTTCAGGATTCGCCTTTTCATTCTCATATCTCTCATACAACTTCTTGTCATAATACCTCTCCAAACGTCTCTCCTCTTCATGTGCATCTGAATCTTTCTCACTTGACTCTATCTCCTCAACAAAGTACTCATAGCCCCCTATGATGCTTCTGAATCACTCTCAGTTACACTTCCATACATCTTCCACTGCTTCTGATCAAGTCTCTCATCTCTTTTGCGTGTTGTTAGAGCATAGCTCGGTTGAACCCACCAAGCGTTGGTATGTCAAGTTTGGTTGTCATATTTTAGTGAATCAAAACTCATTTAAAGAGTCGCTTGATTATTTACTAGAGTCAACTTCGTACAGGTTAGCTAGAAAGTTACTAGGATATGAGACTTACAAGTATTACATGAACACTTGAAGAATGTGAAGAAGTAAAGAGCTACAACGACGACATCATCCTTCCACTTGAGGTTAGTAATATTTGACTTGAACTGTTTCATTCCTAACGTAACTTTCAAGTCATGCATATTGAAAACATAACTGCGAAGATGTGAATGATTATACTCTAGTTAGACATAGAATTAAGGAATTACAATACGAAGTATAACGTCTATCTTTTGAACTTCGTATATAAGACATCGACATAATCGTATGAATTCTATTGTGATTATGTGAATGGGTATGGGTGAAGATTTCGTCCTAAGAAACAATGTTTTACATTCGTTTAAAGGAAGTACAATTCATAAACTTGTTTTATGAATCGAAAGGGAAATCGCTAGACTTATTGGTATTGTTATTCATTGCAAATCTTTGGTTTACCAATATGTGTGTTTAGTATAACCGCTTATAAATTGTTTATGTATCTTGGTAAAACTATTCACAATGCCTGACTTTTGTATTGGTATGACTTTTATTAGTGAAACTGATCTTAAGTAATCACCTGAGATGGTATGATTCATATTTGTAATTGGTGTGGCCATTCCTAGTCATTGGGTAACCTATCCTAGAACTTGGTTGGGACTAATCACAAGATGTGTAATCGATCCTTGTAGTAGGTTAACAAGTTTTAGTAATTGGTGTGACCAATCTTATAATTTGTGCAACCGTATACAACTTTATACCATATATATGTGGTAATCGATCCTAGTACTTAGTCAACCAAATTTTGGTAACTAGTGTGACCGATCCTAGTACCCACATGGAGGTAGAACTGAAACTTGTTTTGGTAGAACCGTTAAACCCATGAATGATGATTGAATATTTTTGATCAATCACATAGTTCTTGGAAATCATATTAACCAATTCTAAACTTGTTTGGAAGTGTGGCAAATCGGTTCCAAGATTGTAAATATGAAAAAGGATTTACAAATTAAAGACGTCGACATACTTTGAACATGTGCAGTAACTCTTATCTTTTATTGTTCAAAGAATTTCTTAATAACTAAAGGAAAGAATCACGGATCGAAATAAATTGAGAATCTTTTAATTGAGGTTTTTAGTTTTATATGCTTTTAATTTCCAGCAATTAAAATGCATATCTTTAGAAAATAAAATTGGTAATGTGCATTTACTAATTGGAGATTTTCTACTGAGATTCGGTCAATATTTGGACAGAGCATTTCCAGGAATTATGAAAACCGAATTTGGAAATATATTGCATATCTTGAGAATATTTTCGGTTTTGGAAATTCCTTGGTGTTCAAACTTCCTTGGTCTATAAATATTGAAGTTTGCATTTCAAGCAAACTAATCCTCATAGCCAGCAAAACTACCTAGTTGTGTTGTTACTGGTGGAGCCGTCTATCCGGAGAGGAAAGTACCCTAATTAGGCGAAATCTCTTACGCCCGCTCGTTTTAAAGACTTCTTTGGGATTGGGAAGCTCTACGAGTACCGTTGGTGGGAAACTAGATAATTGCAGTTTATTATTAGTTTTCGATTAATTTGATTGACTAACGGTTGTTGAACTTTGATTTCACCTAGTTTGTTTATGCTTGAGAATCTTCTCTTCTGATATAAGATTCACTCAAACTAGATCGAAGTTTCGACGGGGATTTTTAGACTGTTTGAAGATCTAAGGACGTCTTGTGATAATCCATTGTTAACAGACTCTGTTTTGTGGGTGATTGATCACAAGATATTCAAGTTGATTGTGTGCAGGTGTTTATTGAAGATCTAAGAAGATTTGAAGAAAAAGAAGATTGCTTGTTTGAGTTCATAATCTTTGGTGTTCACAAACTTGATCGTCTGGGGATCCAACTATAATCGGTTTATCTTTGTGATAACCTTGATTGATTAGTTGACTAGATCAATATATTGTCTTTCTGACTAAGAGTATTGATTGCAAAATCTAGAAAATTACTTTGGTAGTTGTATTGAGATAAATCTAAGAACCTAACAATGGAGTTTATTGGGATAAACGGAAGATCCTTTTGTCAAACTCATATCACTTGTTTGAAAGGAGTTGTTACCGAACAGATTTGTTGTTCTTTTACTGTTTGAAATACGAACCAAAGGAATTGTTCCAAGTGAGTGACTTACTACAAGTTGGAGGCGCAGGGATACAGACGGAACTAGGTGAACTATAGGTTTAGTTGCTTGGTCTTCACTGTAAGAAGTTGGTTTAGATTTTGTGTAGCGGCTTAATCCTGAGAGTATTCAATTCTGGACAAGGTCCCGGGGTTTTTCTGCATTTGCGGTTTCCTCGTTAACAAAATCTTGTTGTGTCTTTTAATTTTCTATTTCCGTAATTATAATTGTTTTATTATAATTAGAAGTAAAATACACAAACTTTAATTCCTATTTACTTGATATCAATCCTATTGTGTTTAGTTAAGTCCGAACCTATTATCAAGTAAACATACTTCTTTTTTTTTTTGTCTCGATCTTGAATCCATAGTCAATCACACAAGTTATCCTGTTGTATTGTCTCGACTCAGTCTATATACAATCACTTTCGGAGAAAGGACTTATAGGTGGAAAAGTTTTAGATTGAGGTATATTTGGGTACCCTCATCTTTTCAATTGGTATCAGGGCAGGCAAACACGAAAAGATCTAACAATCTTTGTTTGGTGCGATCCAACCTATAAGAAATGAATAAAAGTTCTCATGAATCGACTTCAATTAACGTACCGCCAAGATTTGACGGAACAAAGTATCTATGGTGGAAATCTGCTATGATATCTTTTCTTTAATCACGAGACTTTAATACATGTCTATTAGTCGTCGATGGTTATTATCACCCGAAAGTAGAAAATTTAGAAACTGAGTTTAAAAGCTTGGTAGATTTTTCAAACGAATAAAAGGCTTTTTCTAAGAAAAATTCAGATGGTTTGGATGCTATTATACATGCTGTAAGTCGTGATCTACAACATCATGTATCAACATGTAAAACTTTCAAAGAATCTTGGGATAATCTTCAGATCGTATTCGAAGGAAACACATCATAGAAAGAAGCTAGACTTCAAACTCTTACGTCCGATTGGTAAACCTTCGAATGGATGAAAACGACACTTTTGAAGAGTTTTATATCAAACTCTCTGAGATGGTAAATGATTCTTTATCTCTTGGAAAGACTATTTATGACAAGGATATAGTGTGCAAAATTCTCAGATCGTTGCCATCTAGATACGATTCTAAGAAGCATGCAATCATAGAAGAAAATGATCTTTCAACACTCTCACGAAGCACACTCGTTGGAATGTTAAAGATCTTTGATCATGAATCACAGTCTATTCAAACTAAAGGAATCGCTTTTAAAGCTGCAAAAATTCCGAAAGCTCTAATGTAGAGAAATAGACAGATGGATGATTCAGATGAACAGATTGCAGAAAACTATGATGATGAAATTGAACAATCATTATCATTGATTACTAGACAGTTTCGAGATATCTTAAATAAAATAAGTAAGAGATTCATAAAGGATACTCATCGATCTTCGCGTCCACATGATCGAATTCCTGTCAAAAAGGATCAGGAAGAAGATGATGAATATCAGCCTCGGTGCTTTAAGTGCAAAGGGTTTGGTCATATTGCTAAAGACTATCCCAATCTTAAGAAATACACTGGAATCAAGGCTCTGGCTATAACTCTAGATGAGACCTCTGATTCATATAATTCCGAAGAAGATGAAACATCTAATATTGCATTAGTTGTTAATCTTATTCCTTCCTCCTCCATTAGTGATTTAACCATTTTAAAAATGGAAATTTCTTCTGATGTTATTAAATCATCTAATAGTAAAGGAAAAAATAAGACAAAGTGCAAAAACTATCTCAAAAACAGAATTGCTAAAAGTTACATATGCAACCCCAGTCAATCTCAAGATACTTCGTTAGTTCGAGGTAACAAAAAGAGACTTTCTCATACGATACTAGATCAAGGACACTCTGGTTGTTCAAGATTCCAGAATGAGAGAAAATCTCATACTAATACCACCTGGTCGGTATTAGAATTATTTTCTCACCTCGTGTGCCAAATTTTTGTGAGGAAGAAAAAAGATAGGGACTTATGTGTAGTTTATGGAAATAAAATCTAGTAATTGAAAATATTTGAGATATTCGTATCTTTAGGAATATTATATTTTCGGAAGTATGAAAATTATAAAAAGATCCTTCTATTTTCTTGGTCATTCCTTGTCCGAACTATGAGTCTGGATCCAATGTCGACTCTTGATAAGATGCTAGATCAGAAAGATCACTTCAAGGAAAAATGAGGTTAACAAGTTTGGCGAACGAGGATCGGGCGACTAAACGGGTCAACTCAGTTCTTTTGATTTTCTTTTTGAATGTTTAGTCTGCAATTCTATAGCATCTAATCATAGGATTTTTTCATTAATACATGTTGTTTCACATTTCTAAACTTATTTGATTACTTTCACGAATAGTTTTATCTTATTTTTTTCTCTTTTCTTTGGTTTATCATTCATGGCATTCTAAATTTTTTATGATTCCCTTTTTTGTGATTGCTTTCTGATTATTCTCTAATGGCTTTGCCTCTTTTGTTGTTGTGATCATAACTTTTGCTAAGTATATTAACAAGCTTTTGCTTACGGGTTCAAAGTGGATTGGTTTCATAGCTTTTGATAATGGTGCGGTGTTGAAGAAGTCTCAGATCGGTTCCAACTCAATAGAACTAGGTAGTAACTCATCCCGCCATTCAGCTAATTCAAAAAATTTCAATACCCATAGAGTCAGTTGCATGCAGTTAATTAGTTTCCTTATTTTGCTTCTTTCACTCATTACTACCATCTATCATATTTCTATATCCAAGAAAAATTCTAATCATTTTTGTTACCTTACTTATCGGCCTAGAAGTTATCCACAATTATACAAAAAGATTATTTCTAACCAATTATATCTTCCGAGCCTTAATATTGGTTATTTTCTTAACCTTAGTTTTCGTCAACATCCATCTCACAAATATCCTTTTTGTGGGTGTTCTTCATATTTCTGTGTGGAAGATTTTCATCAAGAGAGTAACATAATGGAAGAAGTCAAATCTAGTCAAGTTATGGATTTAATTAATAAATTTAAGCAAGCTACTCTATATTTGGGTGATATTAATGAAGTTGTTGCCATGAAAAACAAGAACAGGGAAGAAGAAGACAAGGATGAATGGGAAGCTTGTGCTATTGGAAAGATTATCATTAAAGGTCGAATGAGTTATGACATGGTGGAAAAAGGCGTCACCTTCACTTGGCCTTTCCTCACTCTGGAGGATTTAAAAATTGTAGAGGTGGAACCTAATCTGATGATTTTCAAGTTCAACCAATGGGAGCTGCTCAACAAAGTAATCGATGAAAGACCTTGGAGCATTAACAAACATCTTCTGGTCATCCATGATTATATTCCGGGTATGATATACATTGAGAAACATTGGGGTTTTCAGCTATTTTGGATCCAACTCAAATACTTATTGCCAGAGCGCATGAATGTCACTTCAGTTACCAAAATTGGCCAAGTCATGGGTGAAGTTGTTGCCATAGAACCGAATGATGTCATTCCTATTGGTGGTATTCCTGTGAAAGTTTGTGTTAATGTGGATCTCTCTATGCCATTAAGAAGGGGAGTGAAATGCTCCACCAATGCAGGAGTTACTAAGTAGCAGCAATTATTTTTTGAGAGTCAACCTAGAAGCATATGTACTGAGTGTTACATAATCAATCATTCAAAGGATGCATGTAAGGATGTTGTTATATTCTTGAAGAAAACTCATGAGAAGTCGTATTTTGTTTGGAAGATTAATAACATTCGTAAAAAAACATATCTATTGTAGCTTCAAACAATGATATTGTTTCAGTTAAGACTCTTGTAGTTAAGAAAAATCAGAAAAAGATTATCAAGTTGAATGTTTTTATTCCCCCAAAAGATGGTGAAATCATCAACTTGGACTCTCTGCTTATGGAAGAAGGGGTTTTACCTGAGGAAGATAGTATACTCGGGAAACGTCACAGAGTGGGTAAGGCTTCATCTTCTATTCCTTCATCGATTGAGGTTTCTTCTCAGATAAACATTATGAATCCAATCTCAGCCCCTATGAATACTCAAATGATCACAAGTGGAGATAGTCAATTGACGCAGCCACACAAGGGGATCAGGTTTCAAACTTACTCTACACTCTTTTTCTTTTTAAAATCAATTTGAATTTAATCATTTTGTTTTTACGAAGGTTTATTTTTTTTACAAGTGCATTTAATACCATTCTTCAGCATATTACTAGAAACTCAGTTATATTAAATTCTTTCATGCATATTGCACGTTAATCATAAATATGCCATACATATACTCAATTAGGTTTTACGTTAGAACCCTAATATTGTTTTACACGTTTTATTTTTTACTTCCTACTTATAACATGAAATTCGTTTCTTTGAATGTCCAAGGACTAAATACTCTAGCTACCAAGGACCATCTTGGGGATATAATTAGGTCTCAAGACCCTTATATTATATTTTTTTATGAAACAAAATTACATGAAGACAAGATGAAAACATTATTGGCTCCATTCAGGTTTCCGAACATGAATTTTCTTAAACCAGTTGCTCTTTCTGGGGGTTTATATCTTTTATGGAATAATGGGTTTATTTGTGATGTAGTTAGTTGTGAAAATGAAAATGTGGGGGTCTAACAACCACACCCAACAATTAGTTTGGCAATTTGAGAGGACTTACTCCAACACACTTTCTAGAGAATCAACTAGACAGTCAGGCTCAATCTAGAATAAAGTATATCAAAGAGTTTAATATCTCTAACTCTTAATTCAATCCGCAATCACCAAATAGAAATATGTGAGCCCCATTGAATAAGAGGAGTAAGTTGAACGGTACCAAAGACCAATGTTCAAGTGTCAGTCAATGTAAATCAACAACCCAAGGTTGGATATTCTAATTGATTGATCCTAACACACAACCTGTGATATTTCAATTATATAACAAAATATAATGCGGAAAATAAATAACACATACACCAGAATTTTGTTAATGAAGAAACTGCAAATGCAGAAAAACCCCCAGGACCTAGTCCAGATTGAACACCACACTGTATTAAGCCGCTACAGACACTAGCCTACTACCAATTAACTTCGGACTGGACTGTAGTTGAATCCTAATCAATCTCACACTGATTCAAGGTACAATTACGCTCCTTACGTCTCTGATCCAAGCAAGATACTACGCACTTGATTCCCTTAGCTGATCTCACCCACAACCAAGAGTTTCTACGACCCAAAGTCGAAGACTTGATAGACAAATCTGTCTCACACGAAAAAGTCTATATGATTGAATAAATCTGTCTCCCACAGAAATACCCAAGAGTTTTTGTTCTGTCTTTTGATAAATCAAGGTGAACGAGAACCAATTGATAAACCGGACTTACATTCCCTAAGAACAGCCTAGAATTATCAATCACCTCACAATAAACTTAATCGACTAGCGAAACAAGTTATTTATCACAAACGATGACACGAAGTTGTTTGTGATTACTTTTCTATCTTGCCTATCGGAGATATACAATCTCGAGACAATTATTTCAATTGTACTCAACACGATAGAAACAGCAAGATCAGATCACGCAACTACAAAGATAATAGTTGGGTCTGGCTTCACAATCCCAATGAAGTCTTCAAGTCATTAACCTACAGGGTCTTGAGAAGAAACCTAAGGTTAAAGGAGAATCGACTCTATTTATGCAACTAGTAACACACAGGAGGTGTGGGGATTAGGTTTCCCAGTTTCTAAAGTTCTCCTTTATAGAGTTTTCAAATCAGAGTTTGCAATCCAAGTTATCTTGGTAACAAATTCAATAATCACCGTTAGATTAAAAACCTGATTCAACCAAGCTAATATCTTTCAATCGTTAGATCGAACTTATATTGTTACATACAAATGAAATGTACACTCATTTAGGTTTAGGTGACCGTACTAAACGTGTACACCATGTTGGTTCACAAATAGTTAACCGAGGTTAGCCATATGATTACTCTCATATCAACCTTATTCATCTCAACCATAGCTAGTTCAAATGACTCAAATGAAACTAGTTAAAGAGTTGTTCAATTGTTATAAAAAACACAATTGAAACCAAATCGGTTTGATTCACTTGAATCACTCACGAACATTATATCCACGGTTAGAAAAGATTGCATTCCTTATGATTTAAATGTTTAAGTTCATGAACTGACCGATTTGACAAAGTAACCAGCTTAAGTATGCGTACGGGTATGCGTACTTAAGCAACCGGATTTGAGTTTGTTAAGTTTCCAAACTCAGCAGAAATTTTCAGTTTGAAAACTCCCGCCAGTATGCATACAGGTGCGCATACTTAAGGGAACTAGTTTAAGAGTTTGTAATTCAAACTCAACAGATATTTTTGGTTCGAAAACTTCCGCCAGTATGCGTATTACGCATTCTTATCTTGTCTCCTTCACCAATTGGTATACACACATATGCATACACTTAGTTATCGGTTTGTGGATTTATACACTAATGTGCGAACACATTATATATGCTTATATCCAAACATGGTTACGTTCTAAACTCTTTATTTCAATCATTGAAACATTCTTCTATATTGATAATAGCCATTTTCACACACTATGAGCATCAAAGCAATTTTCAAGATATTGAAATAATCATTATCGAAAAATTCCAAGCCTACATCAAATGAATGTATCACACAAACCATGTAAGATGTTACTCGAAAATTTTCTCATGATATAAGATGAACTTGGTCGAAGCGAAAGCTTACCAACACATATGCGTACTTTACTTCCAAGGTTTTCTCTCAATCATTGTTATACGGTGTCATAGTATTATTACATAGCATCAAAGTACAATTGTATCACAACTTTGACAACAATACTATGGTGATATGTATCACTCCCCCTTAGTCAATACTTCATCTCAACATGATAACCACTCACCCTTACATAATGATCCGTAAACCATATGTATTTGTAGTATCTTTCAACCGTTAGATCGAAACTTAACTTGTTAAACACAAATGAAATGCACATTTTAGTTTTGTGTAGCCGTACCCAAGCATGTACACTTAGTTGGTTCAAAAGTAGTTAACCAAATGGTTAGCCATATGAGAACTTTCATATCAACCATATTCTTCCAAACCATAACTAGTTCAAATGACTCAAATGAACTAGTTAGAGAGTTGTTCAATTGCTTAGATCTTATAGAAGTATACAATCGAAACAAAAATGATTTGATTCACTTGAATCGATTCATGAACTTTATAGCCACGGTTTGGAAACTTGCTTTCCTTAGTTTATATAAGTTTAAGTTCACGAATAATTGTTTTTAGAAAATAACCAACTTAAGTACGGATATTGGTACGCGGACTTAAGTACCCGGAATAAGTTTTTTTTCAGTTCACAAACTCCAACAGAAATTCACGGGATGTGAACTTCCGACAGTACGCAAACTTGGTATGCGGACTCTAGTTCCGGTTTTCCTGAGCAGCAAAGTACGCATATTTTGGTTCAAGGAATAAGGAATTACACACATATGTGTTACCACACAATATTTATATCCTTCCAAGGTTATATATTTTAAACTCTCATTTCAATCATTGAAACATTCTTAGAGGACGTTATATAGTTGTTATTCACAAACCATTTTTCGTCAAATCCATTTTCAAGTAAGTGAAACTAATACGACTTTCGTCACTATTAAAGATGAATTGTCCAAAGCGAAAGGTTACCAACACATATTTTGAGAAATAGATAAGCGAGATAAACTCGGCTCGAAATAGCAAATGTGTATAATCATAGTCTATATAGCAGTACGACTTTTGTCTCAAGATAGGATATAGATTAGATAGACTTTTGAGTGATAGATAAGTTCAAGTCTCCACATACCTTTTAGTCGATGAAGTTCCACCTGTTCCTTGAGTAGTTCTTCGTCTTTGTATGATGATCGCCATGGAGTCTAGAGCTCAACTACACTTTCTATCCTAGTCCGAGACTTAGCTGTAGTAGACTAGAAATCAAGACTTATAGTTTTGATCTCTAACATTGACAAACATGCTTGAGATAGCAACCATGCGAGTTTCACCGAGCAGTGCTCTAACAATCTCCCCCTTTTTCAATTTTAGTGACAAAACTATCAATACATATGGAATACAAAAATAGATAAATAAACTTGTGTAGCTTCTCTTCCACATGCCTGATCTTCTTGGTTCTTCAACACTACTCGAAATCTTCATCACTTCCAAGTACTCCTATGATCCCAAAGGTTGTAATTTTAGCATCATCGTTGTTGAAAATCTGTAGCCATAACAATGAGAAAACAAGAATTCTCAATCATTGCTACACAGTGTCATAGTATTATTACACAACATTAAAGTTCAATTGTATCACAAATTCGACAACAATACTATGGTGATATGTATCACTCCCCCTTAGTCAATACTCCATCTCACATAGAAACCACTCCCCCTTACATAATGATCCGAAGACCATATATATTTCTAGTGTGAACTACACATTAATTCTCCCCTTTTTTGTCAATAAAATTGGCAAAGGTACGAAAACTAGTGGGATCCTAATGAAGTTTCCATAGAGACACTTCATGACTAAAAGAAAGCACATATCAACTTTTTAGATGCAATCATATAGCCGAAGCTAAATGCTTTCATCAAGGATTTTTATAAAGATACAAGATAACCCCTATAATATTCCACAGCCGCACTCCCCACAAAGATTTGGCAATTAAGCACAAGTTCAATTAAGAACTCTCCCCCATAAAATGTCATTCTCGAAAGAACAACAAGAGCGACCTTACTTTCACAAGAAAATAAGGATTTCTTTGGACATAACAAATCACATAGGAATATGAATTTGAATCCAAAAATATTCAATTGAATTAACCACAAGAAAACCCATGATTAATTTAATCGAAAATGCTCAACATAAGAGAACTTACGGAGCCGCATAATATATACATAATGGATCAAGGAAGATCAATACTGCGGAATAGACAAGGATTCATTATATTTTCCATCAATATTTTCACAATGACATAATCCTCATAAACAAAATTTCATCCTATCTTCCATCAATATTTTCATAATGACATACTTAAAACTTTTGTAATGTCAAAAGTTCATTCATTCTTTTATCAATACATGCATATCGACGTACGAAAGACTTAACTTTTGACAAGGTATGGGGCAATCATAGTTCACGGACGCAAACACACATATCCCATAACAATTTGCAATATATAAAACCATAAAGATTAATACTGCAAAAATCATCTTCCAAACAACTTTTAAAATTTAAACAGATAAACCTAAAAACAATGAAGATGAAAACGTTGGATGTAGCTATGTGTAATCACAATAATGGCTATTCCAAACTCTAGTTATTCTTCTAAACAAAACAAGAAATAAAATTTTCATCAGAAGATTTACTAGATGTTATAGAGCTTTCTCAGAGCATCTACCGAGAATTCCTTCTCATTATTGAAAAACCCATTGATTATGGGATCGTTCAATTCCTCTAAATCTTCAGAAATATCCGTCAACTCACTAAGTTATCTTTTTATCTCACGCAAGGTGTTTTTTGTTAGAGACAACATTTGTTCATAGTGAGTTATATCTTCTAAAGACGAAACAATTTGAGATTTTAAATCATTTCTTTTGTTGACGAAATCTTTCAGCAAACCTCTAAAGTTATTATCAAGATGATAAACAGACAAGAGGCAGTTAGAGGAAGAACCTTCTCCATTATTTGTAGCCTTCACTTTCTTCATCCTTGAGGAAGATATTCCTTTACACAGATATACATTAACTGCTTCGACTGCATCCCTACTTGTGGTGTCGCTAGTTACAGGAGCCATGAAACTGTATCTTTTAGGGGCAAAAAAAAAGACTACAAACGATAGACTTATGAACGCCCAAACCCTAGAAAAATGTAAAACAAGTCTTCCGTGGTTTAAAGATCCATTCTCAATAACATTAGGAAAATATTTTCTTCTAGAACAACGTGTAAATACACCACTTGAGCCACATAGACGCAAACCTCATTTTCTCAAGTTAAAAATGAGGATGAGAACGTCACTGATATTAGACAGTGACGACGTGAGCCAAACGCTCCCCTCTTTTACCACACAGTGGTTTGCCAAGGTTTGTTGTATAAACAAATTTCCTACCTCTTCTGACTCTGGAAGCACTGGTTTTAAGAAAACCACGTTGATAATCCAGATTCATCTCTCGCATGTTCTCTTGAAGTCTGGAAATTCTTTTGTTGTTCCTTTTGAATCTCCAACACGTGCTTTAAACATGATTTGCATTTCCACAAAACGAATAAATCAATAAAGATTTATCTTGTTGAATTGCCTTCTGTTTATCACAACCATCAACCTTCATTTTTCCATGATCAATAGGAACAAAGGGGTTGATTATGCATGCAGTTTTTCCTTTAAATCCTAAACCATTTGTGTTTCCAAAGGATTTCTGACCGAATAACATTGCTGAAATTTTGTCAGAAATTCCAGATAATCTTTGTAGATCATCCTTAAGAGTATTAATCTCTTTTTCCTTTAGAGATATGGTTCTGGTGAGTTTATCGTTAAGACAATCTATCTCAAGATTTTTCACCAGGATTGATGATTCAAGTTTATTCAATGAAGCTTTTAATTGAAGATTTTCTTGAAGAACCTCTCTATTCGAGAATTCAAAAATCTCTGTGTCAGATTCAAGTTCTGAATCAGAAATTGAGTACGTGGATGTTTCTGCTGCAAGAGCTGAGGGTTCATTACATCCATCAGACGTATCCAAGACGTTGACACTTAAAGATTTTTCTTCTATTGAATCATCTGAAGCAAACGCTGACAAAAGACGTTTATCACATCTATTGCTTCTTTGTACAAATTCTTTGATCTTTTCTGTTATCAGTGATTTATCGAAACCAACATCATTGGAACAACACTCATCAGCCCAAGACAAGTTAGAGGCTTCACTTGTGTTGGAAATAACATTGAATGCAGATGTTCAAACATAATTTTGATCAAATATTTTTAACTTTCCAACAAGAGTATTTCTGGAAAGAGTATCAAGGTTATTTCCCTCAACGATGGCATGCTTCTTAGAATTGTATCTAGATGGCAGTGATCTGAGAATTTTCATCACAATGTCCTTTTCAGGAAAAGTATTACCCAATACAAAAGATGCATTAAAATTTTCAGATACTTTGTGATTAAACTCATTAAAAGATTCTTTATCTGCCATACGAAGGTTTTCCCAATCAGAATTTAGGTTTTAAAGCCTAGCTTCTTTCTCACTGGTATTTCCTTCAAATACGGTTTCTAAGATATCCCATGCTTCTTTAGACTTAGTACACGTAGTCACATGGTGCTGAAGATCTGGGGTAATGGCATGTATGATAGCATTCAAGCCGTCAGAATTTTGCTTTGCAGCAAGAATTTCTTCTGGACTATATCTACCAATATCCTTCGGTATAGATACATCGTCTTCTGTATTAACCGGAGGATCATAGCCATTAACAACACGTACCCATGTTTGAAAATCACGATCTTGAAGAAAAGAACGCATAGCAAATTTCCACCATAAGTAGTTTGAGCCATCTAGGACTGGTGGTACGTTTATGGATCGCTAAAAACACAGACTTGTAAGGTATTTAAACGTGTTTGCCTGCTCTGAGTCCAATATACTTTTAAGAGAATCAACTAGACAATCAGACTCAATCTTAATAAAAGTATATCAAAGAGTTATATCTCACTTTATCGATTTAATACTTACTCAAGCAAATATAAATTTGCGAGTCTAATTGAATACAAGAGAAATCACTTGAATGGTACCAAAGACCAATGTTCAAGGATCAATCAATTTCAATAAACAACCAAAGGTTAGATTTACTAATTGACCGATTTAACGCACAACCTGTGATATTTCAATTATATAACAAAATATAATTCGGAAAAGAAATAACACAAACACCAGAAGTTTTGATAACGAGGAAATCGCAAATGCAGAAAAACCCCGGGACCTAGTCCAGATTGAACACACACTGTATTAAGCCACTACAGACACTAGACTACACAAACTAACTTCGGTCTGGACTGTAGTTGAACCCCAATCAATATCACACTGATCCAAGGTACAGTTGCGCTCCTTACGTCTCTGATCCCAGCAGGATACTACGCACTTGATTCCCTTAGCTAGTCTCACCCACAACTACAGTCCAAAGTCGAAGACTTTAATAAACATATTTGTATCACATATAAAAGTCTACGGTAATAGATAAATCTGTCTCCCAAAGAAATACCTACGATTTTTTGTTCCGTCTTTTGATAAATCAAGGTGAAAAGGAACCAATTGATAACCCGGACTTATATTCCTAAAGAACAGCCTAGAATTATCAATCACCTCACAATAATCTTAATCGACTAGCGAAAGAAGATATTACAGAATCACAAACGATGAGAAGAAGATGTTTGTGACTTCTTTTATATCTTAACTATCGTAGAAATCAATCTCAAGACAATATTACGATTGTACTTAGTACGATATAAACATCAAGATCAGATCACACAACTACAAGAAAGTAGTATCGGTCTGGCTTCACAATCCCAATTAAGTCTTTAAGTCGTTAACCTACAGGGTCTCGGTAGAAACCTAAAGTTAAAGGAGAATTGACTCTATCTAATACAACTAGTATCACACAGGAGGTGTGGGGATTAGGTTTCCCATTTGCTAGAGTTCTCCTTTATATAGTCTTTCAAATCATGGTTTGCAATCTAAGTTACCTTGGTAACAAACCATTCAATATTCACCGTTAGATGAAAACCTGATTAGATTCAAGCTAATATCTTTCAACCGTTAGATCGAAACATAGCTTGTTACACACAAATGAAATGAACGTTTTAGGTTTGTGTAACCGTACCCAAACATGTATACTTAGTTGGTTCAACATTAGTTAACCAAATGGTTAGCCATATGAGCACTTTCACATCAACCATATTCTTCTTCACCATAACTAGTTCAAATGACTCAAATGGACTAGTTAGAGAGTCTTTAAATTGCTTAGATCTTATAGAAGTATACAAGACACAATCGAAACAAAAACGATTTGATTCACTCGAATCGATTCATGAACTTTATATCCACGGTTAGCAAACTTGTATTCCTTAGTTTATATAAGTTTAAGTTCACGAATAATCGGTTTTAGAAAATAACCAACTTAAGTACGCATACTGGTATGTGGACTTAAGTACCTGGAATAAGTTTGTTTTCAGTTCACAAACTCTAGCAGAAATTCACGGGATGTGAACTTCCGACAGTACACAGACTTGGTACGTACTCTAGTTCCGGTTTACCTGAGAAGAAAAGTACACATACTTTGGTTCAAGGAACAAGGACTTACACACATATGTGTTACCACACAATGTTTATATCCTTCCAAGGTTATATATTCTAAACTCTCATTTCAATCATTGAAACATTCTTAGAGGACGTTATATAGTTGTTATTCACAAACCATTTTTCGTGAAAGCCATTTTCAAGTAATTGAAACTAATATGAATTTCGTCACTAGTAAAGATGAACTTGGCCAAAGCGAAATCTTACCAACTCATATTTCGAGAAACAGATAAGCGAGATAAACTCTGCTCGAAACAGCAAATGTGTATAATCATAGTATATGTAGTAATACGACTTTTGTCTCAAGATAGGAGATAGAGTAGATAGACTTTTGAGTGATAATTAAGTTCAAGTCTCCACATACCTTTTAGTCGATGAAGTTCCACCTGTTCCTTGAGTAGTTCTTCATTTTTGTATGATGATCGCCATGCAGTCTAGAGCTCAACTACACTTTCTATCATAGTCCGAGACTTAGATATAAGTAGACTAGAAATCAAGACTTATAGTTTTGATCACTAACATTGACAAACATGCCTAAGATAGCAACGCATACGAGTTTGACCGAGCACTGCTCTAACAGTATTCAATTGAATTATCCACATGATTAATCCAATCGAAAAAATTAATCATAAGAAAACTCATGATTAATTCAGTTGAAATTACACAACTGAATTAACCACAAGAAAGTGATCAATTCAATTAGTCATGCTCATCATAAGAGAACTTACGGAGCAACAACTAAAATAAGAAAAATAAAATGATAAATTTAGTTGGTCATGCTCAAACATAAGTAACCCTACGGAGCAACACAGTATATGCACAAGGATGTGGATCGGAGATCGACCAATACTGCAGAATAAACAAGGATTCATTCTATTTTCCATCACTATTTGCACAATGACATATAATAGACTTAATCCTTGTAAACAAAAGTTTTATCCTTTCTTCCATCAAAATAATGACATAAAAGGCTTTAACTTTTGTAAAGTCAAAATTTCATTCTATTTTCTATGAATACATTCATACCGACATAATAGAGATAACTTTTGAACAAGTATGGGACAGTCACAGGTTCACGGACGTAAACAACATATCCCATAACAGTTTGCAATATACAAAATCATAAAGACTAAAATTGTAAAAATCATCTTCCAAAAACTTAGAATTTAAATAAATAAATCTAAAAAAATTGAAGATGAAAATCGTTGGACATAGCTATGTGTACTCACAATAATGGATATTCCAAACCCTAGTTATTCTTCTAAAAAAATAAAAAGAAGATTTACTAGACATAACAAACCAAAACAAACTCAGAAACAAAGAGTAATCACAAGCCATAATCAGAGTTCCTGTACGGAAGCTTCACTGGTACCATGACCTTCAATCTTGTGACTAACTGTATCAACTACATCTTCGGAGAAGATATCCTCATTGAGAATATCCTTAACTTGTGACTTCATGATAACAAGGTCATAATCAACCTTTTTCAACTTAGTTCGTAACAAGTTAAGATCCTTTACAGAGTTCTCCAGCTTTAGTTGAGTCTTCCCAAGATCAGTGAGAAAACCATGAACTACTTCAGCAGAGACCATCTCAGCATTTTCTCGATCTTGATGAGAAAACACATAATAGCATGAGGCATAGGATTCGAGTTTGTCAGACTTAACAAGGGTTCTCTTCTTCTACAAAACAAACTCCAAATAAATCGAATCATCAATTGAATCGGCTAGTAAATCCCAAGAACTTGGAGTAGATCCCATCCTTAAATGAGCACAACAAAAGTATGCGTACTCTATAAAGGGTTTGGTATTTATAGGTTACACAAGAACCAAAGTTTGGGGTTTCCAAGTTTGGTTCGTGACTGTGTGCAAAGAGATACATGCACATACATAGAATTACCCTTATACCAAACGGTTGTGAAGAAGATATATCACATATTTGCTTGAAGAGTAACAAAACTCAGCTCTGAAATAAATTTTTTCTCACCAGAGAAAAAATTTAGAGCATAGCAATTTGACACCCCTTTTTGGAAGAAGTAAAACCAAAACAAAACAAAAACAAAAAAAAATACTCATGCAACAAAAAGTGTTTGTAATTGATAAACCAGCTAAGAACGATAAGAATATAGCTGGATATTCAGAAACACATTTTGCCATTAAGTATACCTGAAAAATATCTCACTCTGTCAGGATTTTTATTGAGAGTGAGATTTCAACCTTGTGATTAATTAGCACAAGTATGAGCCTTGAGCTCATTAAATGAACGTTGTTTCTAGTTAAACCTCTTTTTCCTGATCTTTGGAGGAAAACCATTATGATGTGAAAAGTTATCATAAAACTTACTATCATCAAAATATGATGCACAGTTCTTATTCTTACCTGAAGATTTTTGCCCAGAGTGAATAGACATCTTGTTGATAATTTCTTTATATTCTTCAATCATCCTTTTTGATTTGTCTTCCATACCTCCATTTTTTCTTCCTTCTTCTGGTACCTTTTTAACATCATGAACAACATAATCTCCCTTCTTAATCGAAGAACATCCATGAGTTCTTATTCGTCGATATGGCTTAGGAAGACTGTTATGTGTTTGAACATTTGAGGAACACAGGGTGAGTACTAAAACCAATAGGTTTAGACATACGAATGTCAGTTACGCCTTTGAGAATTAAATTTAAGGTGTGTTGAAGACGAATAATAGAATTGTCATTCAACCTAGAATTCCTCTTTTGTTTACACGGTCCTTTTGAATCACAAAAGAGACACACTTTTTGATCACTTGAGTGATTAGCCAGAACAATCTTAACACCATTGTCGGGAGAATTATTTCTTCTATGTGATGTGGGATTCCCTTTGTTAGAAGAAGATATATGTACATCTTTTTTAACAGAAAGGGTTTTCAGTTTTGCTTCTGAACCAGAAATTTTTTCAGTTAAATCAGAAGAAATTGGTATGGTGAACTCTTTTGAACACTCTTGAAAAGAGATTTTACTTAAGAGATGTTCAATTTTCAAAGCATCCTTTTTGAGATTGTCCTCTTGAAGAATCTTTAAACGAGCACGCTCACATATCATACCAACAAGGACATTGAATTTGTGTTTCAACCGGTTGACATTATCATCCTGGATTCTAACCAGTTTTAGAATCACTTCACTCTCTTTGGCTGCATACCTTTCAACTTCAGAGTCAGACTCGTCAGTAAGTTGGTCACGAAAACACTTGTCAATGTATGTCTGTTTCCTTTGAACACAAGGTTCTTCTATATTCGAGGTTGACAAATGCTTCTCTTTAATAGACTTTAAGGAAACAAAACTTTTATTTCTGGTGATGCGTTTATCAGAGACAATATCGTCCATCCTCGGATTGCTACAAACACAGACTTGTAAGGTCTTTAATGTGTTTTCCTGCTCTGATACCAATTGAAAATGTGAGGGTCTAACAACCACACCCAACAATTCGTTTGGAAATCTGAAAGGACTTACTCCAATACACTTTCTAGAGAATCAACTAGACAGTCTGACTCAATCTAAAATAAATTATATCAAAGAGTTTAATATCTCTAACTCTTAATTCAATCCGCAATCAGCAAATAGAAATATGCGAGCCCGATTGAATAAGAGTAATAACTTGAACGTTACCAAAGACCAATTTTCAAGTGTCAATCAATGTAAATCAACAACCCAAGGTTGGATATTCTAATTGATTGATCTTAACGCACAACTTGTGATGTTTCAATTATATAACAAAATATAATGCGGAAAAAAATAACACAAACACCAGAATTTTGTTAACGAGGAAACCGCAAATGCAGAAAAACCCCGGGACCTAGTCCAGATTGAACACCACACTGTATTAAGCTGCTACAGACACTAACCTACTACCAATTAACTTCGGACTGGACTGTAGTTAAACCCTAATCAATCTCACACTGATTCAAGGTACAGTTGCGCTCCTTACGTCTCTGATCCCAGCAGGATACTACGCACTTGATTCCATTAGTTGATCTCTCCCACAACCAAGAGTTGCTAAGACTCAAAGTCGAAGACTTGATAGACAAATCTGTCTCACACATAAAAGTCTATAGGATTGAATAAATCTGTCTCCCACAGAAGTACCCAAGAGTTTTTGTTCCGTCTTTTGATAAATCAAGGTGAACAGGAACCAACTGATAACCCAGACTTATATTCCTGAAGAACAGCCTAGAATTATCAATCACCTCACAATAAACTTAATCGACTAGCGAAACAAGTTATTATGGAATCACAAACGATGAGACGAAGTTGTTTGTGATTACTTTTCTATATCGGAGATATACAATCTCGAGCCAATTATTTCAATTGTACTCAACACGATAGAAACAGCAAGATCAGATCACGCAACCACAAAAATAATAGTTGGGTCTGGCTTCACAATCCCAATGAAGTCTTCAAGTCGTTAACCTACAGGGTCTCGAGAAGAAACCTAAGGTTAAAGGAGAATCGACTCTAGTTATGCAACTAGTAACACACATGAGGTGTGGGGATTAGATTTCCCAGTTGGTAGAGTTCTCCTTTATATAGTTTTCAATTCAGGGTTTGCAATCCAAGTTACCTTGGTAACAAAGCATTCAATAATCACCGCTAGATGAAAAACCTGATTCAACCAAGCTAATATCTTTCAACCGTTAGATCGAACCTAGCTTGTTACGCACAAATGAAATGTACCCTTATTTAGGTTTATGTAACCGTACCTAAACGTGTACACCATGTTGGTTCACAAATAGTTAACCGAGGTTAGCCATATGATTACTTTCATATAACCCTTATTCATCTCAACAATAACTAGTTCAAATGACTCAAATGAAACTAGTTAAAGAGTTGTTCAATTGTTATAGAAAACAAAATTTAAACTAAATCGGTTTGATTCACTTGAATCAATCATGAACATAATGTCCAACGTTTGCAAAGATTGCATTCCTTATGATTTAAATATTTAAGTTCATGAAATGATCGATTTGAAAAAGTAACCAACTTAAGTATGCGTACGGGTATGCGTACTTAAGCAACCGGATTTGAGTTTGTTAAGTTTCCAAACTCAGCAGAAAATTTTGGGTTAGAAAACTCCCGCCAGTATGCGTACGGGTATGCATACTTAAGTTGACTAGGTTAGGAGTTTGTAATTCCCAAACTCAACAGATATTTTCGGTTCGAAAACTTCCGCCAGTATGCGTACGGGTACGCATACTTATCTTGTCTCCTTCACCAATTGGTATACACACATATGCATACACTTGGTTCCCGGTTTGTGGATTTATACAGTAATGTGCAAACACACTATATATGCTTATATCCAATCATGGTTACGTTCTAAACTCTTTATTTCAATCATTGAAACATTCTTCTATAATGACAATATATGTTTTCACACACTATCAGCATCAAAGCAATTTTCAAGGTATTGAAATAATCATTATCGAAACATTCCAAGCCTACATAAAATGATTGTATCACACAAACCATGAAATATGTTACTCGGCAATTTTCTTGGTCCAAGCGAAAGCTTACAAACACATATTTGGATAAATATGTAAGCGAGATATACTCAGCTTGAAATATCAAATGTGTATAAAGAAAACTATATCTTAACACGACTTTATGTCTCAATATAGGAGATAGTAGAAATAGACTTTCCAAGTGATAGATGAGTTCAAGTATCCGCATACCTTTTGTCTAAGAAGTTCCACAAGCTCCCCTTAGTAGTTCTTCGTCTTCAAATGATGAACTCTGTGAAATCTAAGCTCAACTACACTATCTATGTCCTAGTCCGAGACATCTGTAAATAGGCTAGAAATCAAGACTTATAGTTCTGATCACTAACATTGACAAACATTCTTAAGATATCAACGCATGCGAGTTCGACCGAGCAGTGCTCTAACAGAAAACAACATGATTCATGCAGCAGTTGATAGACACATTTTTGTGACCAAATTTTCCTCAATTTTCAGTATTGTTGGTACTCGATTTTCTACTTATTATGGTGTTTTATGTGTTTGTAGGTATTTTTGGGAAATAAACATTTTTGGAAAATTCAGCTCGAAACGTTGGTATAGGCACCCGGAGGACACATGTTATTCGGACTCTCAGTTTTGGATAAGGGGCACCTAACTGATAAGGGGACACCCCAGGGAGACAACTGCTAATCGCACCCCATTACTGGTTAAGGGGGCTCCATCTTCTTCCTTGATTTGAAAAGAAAAATTGGCGGGAAATTTGGTTTCAACGGTAAAGGATTTATTATCTTTAAGATAAGAATATCTTCTTGCCTTACAAACATGAAGTTTTGAAGAAAAAGGAAGTTATCTTGTATTAAACAAGAAAGATATCTTTAGAAGATTTTATCTTGGATTTTATTCTGCGAATTAAAGAAGATATGGGTTTAGTAAGGACATATATAAAATAAAGAGAGGGAAAAATTCTTTAAGATATTTTTAATTAAAAAGAAGAAGATTTTGGAGTTATGGAAGAATATATTTGAGTGATGTGTATTTGTGTGTATAAATAGAGAGCTAGAGAGCACATTGGTGGGGAGTTTTTGGAGAGAAAAGAAAATCACTGCTTTAATAAATTTCTCACATTTTCATTATTTGTAAATCACTTTTTGAGCCATGAATAAATATTTTAAGTGTGTTTCTATGTGATGAGCTAATCTCCAACACTGGGACGACGAAGGAAGACGAATTTCATACATGGGTAAAATTGTTTAATTCTTTTAAAACTTTGCATTAATTTTAATTGAAATATGATTTGAATTAATTGGTTGTCATTTAATTTGATGAGGTATGCTTAGATTAAATGTTTTGATACATCATGCTTAGGATTTATAATTAATCTTTTGAGAATCTACCTTGGCAAAATCAGAGTCCATGTTAATTTCATTTATTGAGCTTTAATTATTGAGAATAAATAAATCGAACCCTAAGTTATGAATTCGACGAAATCCTAGTCCCAATAACTCTCTTCATCTTGTGACAATAATTTTTATATATTTTTCTTTTATTTTAGTTTATTAATTCTTAAAATCAATCTCATCAAGTCCGAGTGAACGACAAACCTATTTACCACTATCAAAAATACGATCAATTTTTGGCGCCGCCGACGCGGACTTGTGTATAGATTTGTTTTTAGTTTTTATTTTTATTTTTATTATTTTGTTCTTTTTTACGCCTTTTGGTATTTCTTGTTTGTTTTCATATTTGGAGTTGAGCTAAAGAAAAAGGGAGAAAGTGCTGAAAACAAAAGCGACGCCAAAGAAGGAAAGAAAAGAGGAATCCAAAAGGAGTGAAGAACAAGATTTTTGTATATAGATATTTTATTTTATTTTATTTTATTTTTAGAAACTGTAATTAAGATTTTATTGCTGTATTTTTTGTTCTTTTTATTTTTGGACATTTTTTGGACTTTATTTTTGGACATTGGACATTATTATTTTTAGAAACCCTAAAGAAGGGTTCATTTAAATAAAAATGTTGCAGGGAAGGACGACGGTTACGATACCGTCTCGGACCCTCGGGTTCGTACACTGATATTGGAGTCGGTGGCCTGAGTCGACTTCAACGGCTCATCGCCCGTCTGGTACGGGAGGTAAGGCTCTATCCACCCAAGAATCCCCTGTCAGTGGGTTTATTTTGTGTTGAGAATGTCGAACTGGTATTACAATAGCCAATACAACGAATATCCGACTGATTTTCAAAATGGACATTACTTTGACCATAGTGTGAATAATGGTTGGGAATGCCAACCTTTTGAAGATTATGGCTCATACCATGGTGAGCCCAATTACTATTCACATGAATACCGGTCATACGAGCAAAATTCATATAATTCCTCTTCTCTAGATGAGGCACGTAAGATACTTGAGTCAACGCGTAAGTTACATGAGTCGACACATAAGTCAGCGGACACAGATGACTTAGTTATAGAAGAAAGAACTGTAACAATGAGTGAACCTTATTTAGAAGATAACCTCAGGAAGTTAGCTGAGTCAACATGTAAGTTAACTGAGTCAACACGTGAGTTTGCTGAGTCAACACGTAGGCTTGAGCTAGAGACGGAAGAAAGAATTGCTCGAATTACACTGAATTGCCAACACATTGCTTCAAAAATCAACCTTGAAAGTAAGGAAAAATTTTATTTACATAATCAAGATGACAAGGATAGAATTGGAAGCAATACTTTAGATGAGGTTCAACCATTTTCATGTTATTATGATTATGATGAGGATAGTGCTGATGAAGAATCTGAAATATTTAGGCATAGTGATCAGGAATTTGTTACTCCAATTGAGCTTTATAATGATAATATTATTTCTAGTTCAAATCCAAATAATTTTAATAATTATTCACCTATTCAAAAGGACGAGGATTTGACTAAAGATAAGACTTCCTTAGATGATATAGTATTTCCTTTTGATTACGAAGGCGATGATAGTTTAGAGGAGAGGGTTTATCCTGAGAATATTGTTTTCGAGTCTAGCGATTTAGAAACATTAGTCTTAGAAAAACAAAATGAAATCGTAGAGATGAGTGAGGATGTACCTGACTTAAGAGAACCAATTTACCATTTTCAGGAATCTGATGACCTTGAAACTAGGGAAGTTGTGACTAGTCTTTATAGAGACACTGAAAACTCTAAGTTTGAGGGTGATTTTTATTCACCATGTGCTTTAACTCTTACAAAGGTCCCTTACTTGGAACTTAACATATATGCCTCAACCATTTTACAAGATTATCTTCATACACGTTTTCCTGAACCTAATGATGTCCAGAAAGAAGTTCAGTTGTTAGAAACCCATCCTCTGGTTGATGTGGTTAACCCAGGCTACGATACCTCGATTGACTTTGTTTTCCCACCAAAAACTTTTTATCCAATTGTGGGAACTTATGAAATTCAAATGTGTCAGATATTAAGTTTCGAGACTAAAGCTAATTACTTTAGGAGATTAGGGTCGACATATTTGTTTAAGGAAGACCACCACTCTCTTTGTGGTCAGTTGTGTAAGTCAAATTTGATTGACTTTAAGGATCCGTAATTATTTAGGTTATTATTATGTGCTTATAAGTTTTTATTTGAGATTTTCCAGACTCTAGAACATGAACATTCGGATCTAAGTTTTGAGGAAATGCAACCCAGGAAAATATTTTATCCAGATCCAGTTATAGAACCTGAACCTGAACCATAGCTAGATGTAGTTGTCTTAAACAGGAAACTAAACAAGGTGTGCTTTATTTGCTAACTTTCTTGGCATGGTGCAGATTCCTTTTACTTGTGATAGCTCTATTTGGTTTTGGTGATCCGCAGTTATTCCGGCTATTACTTTGTGATTCTATAAGGTGACTAATCCTTTCTTAGTCTGGCTGAAGACTTTAAACTTAGAACTTCTTGGGAGGTAACCCAATCTCATGCAATACGGTAATATCTTTCCTTAACTCTTTTGCTTCAAATGGTAACAATTTCTCCTTGTTCATATGGTTTTAATTTTATTTTTAGAACATTGAGGACAATGTTAGATTTAAGTTTGGGGGTATGGGATAAACTTTTTAGTTGCAATAAATAAACTCCAGATCCTAGAGATTTATGTTTATTAAGGATGACACTAACCAATCTAAGTGGATGGAAGCATCTTGGTTATAAGAGTTGAGGAACCAATCTGATTAGATGGAAACATCTAAAGAGTCTATTCATAAAAGCACAGAGCTCAGGTGTTAGAATTGTTTTTAAAAAAAATATGGTAGTTTCGCCATATCTCGTTGAATCCTTTTCACCTTCTGTTTTTATTTTCTTATAAGTGATTGGGTGAAATAGAGTGATTGAGATACAAAAAAAAAGAGACCAGACCATCACACCAACCGGAATAAATTCAATAAAGTCGACCACTGGAGCCCTTGTTTATGCTAGTTGTGTTGACCTAGAGTTAGGATTATCACCCGATGGTTCCCTTGTATATGTCAGCTGTGTTGATATTATTTAGACCGGTATCTCAGTCCATTAGGATAGGTTCACCTTAGTCAACATCAAAACCATCTATGTTTTTCTCTACATCCATCTTCTTAATCTTTCCATGTGATTGGTTGGCTCCAGTTATGATGTACAGAAACTATCTGAGTAGAGCTCTGTCACTTATATGCCAACCAAGGAGATTCTTTAGTGCCTTCCAAGGTTTTGCGTAGATAGCTAGGGTCCGGAGTAAAGGTTTTGTGGGTACACCTCTGGTAAATCCTCCGGAGACAACACTCCACCGCTAGTGCTACCTAGCGGTTTAACGGCTTGCTGCACGTGCTAAGTGTGGTCATTTTTATTTTTCTAGATTAGATTTGCTCGAGGACTAGCAAATATTAAGTTTGAGGGTATTTGATAGACACATTTTTGTGACCGAATTTTCCTCAATTTTCAATATTGTTGGTACTCGATTTTCTACTTATTATAGTTTTTTTATGTGTTTGTAGGTATTTTTGGAAAATCAACATTTTTGGAAAATTCGGCTCGAAAAGTTAGTATAGGCACCCGGAGGACACATGTTATTCGGACTCTCAGTTTTGGATAAGGGGCACCTAACTGATAAGGGGACACCCCCAGGGAGACAACTGCTAATCGCACCCCATTACTGGTTAAGGGGGCTCCATCTTCTTCCTTGATTTGAAAAGAAAAATTGGTGGGAAATTTGGTTTCAACGGTAAAGGATTTATTATCTTTAAGATAAGAATATCTTCTTGCCTTACAAACATGAAGTTTTGAAGAAAAAGGAAGTTATCTTGTATTAAACAAGAAAGATATCCTTAGAAGATTTTATCTTGGATTTTATTCTGCGAATTAAAGAAGATATGGGTTTAGTAAAGACATATATAGAATAAAGAGAAGGAAAAATTCTTGAAGATATTTTTAATTAAAAATAAGATTTTGGAGTTATGGAAGAATATATTTGAGTGATGTGTATTTGTGTGTATAAATAGAGAGCTAGAGAGCACATTTGGGGGGAGTTTTTGGAGACAAAAGAAAATCACTGCTTTAATAATTTTCTCACATTTTCATTATTTGTAAACCACTTTTTGAGCCATGAATAAATATTTTAAGTGTGTTTTCGACGTGATGAGCTAATCCCCAACACTGGGACGACGGAGGAAGACGAATTTCATACATGGGTAAAATTATTTAAGACTTTTGCATTAATTTTAATTGAAATATGATTTGAATTAATTGGTTGTCATTTAATTTGATGAGGCATGCTTAGCTTAAATGTTTTAATACATCATGCTTAGGATTTATAACTAATCTTTTGAGAATCTACCTTGGCAAAATCAGAGTCCATGTTAATTTTATTTATTGAGCTTTAATTGTTGAGAATAAATAAATCGAACCCTATGTTATGAATTCGACGAAATCCTAGTCCCAGTAACTCTCTTCATCTTGTGACAATATTTTTGTATATATTTTTCTTTTATTTTAGTTTATTAATTCTTAAAATCAATCTCATCAAGTCCGAGTGAACGATAACTCTATTTACCACTATAAAAAATTCGATCAGCGGTTCAATGTGATCCAAGTCAACCAGAATTGTTATTATCCTGCATGTATAGCTAATGTGATTACTCTAAGAAGAAAACTCAATAGGATTTCATCAAAGACATTGGCCATAATATCTGTCAACCTTGAGTACTTCTGGGTGACCTTAATTTTCATATCCTAGATTCTTCTTCTTCAAGTTCTTCTTCAGGTGATGGCTTAGTCAATACTATAATTCAGGAAGTTGGCTTGTAATATTTGGGTTATATAGGCAGAGAACACACTTGGTGTAACAATAATTTGGGTACTGGAATTAAAAGATCAAGGTTAGATATGGCCTTTGTTAATGGTTCTTGGAATTTACATTTTCAAGATTCAAAACTTCTTCATCTACATCATCTAGGAAATGATCATTGTCCAATAATGTTGGTGATGGACTATACTCAGCCTAAACTTTGGAAGCCTTTTAAGTTTTTCCAATCCTGGTTACATGACAGAACTTGTGCAGCTGAAATTGCTAAAGCTTGGGCAAAATCAGTTCAAGGTTCTCCAGGTTACAAGCTTATAAAAAGGCTTCAGTTTACTATAATCACTTTATCAAAATGAAACAAAACTCATTTTCGAAACACTGATCAGAATGTTGATAATATTCAACATAAATTATCTGAAATTCAAGCCCTTCCTTTTTCCCCATGTAATACTTCAAGAGTTATTGAGGTTAGTAGAGAGTTGGATAAGTGGCACAAAATTCAACATGACTTTTATAAGCAAAAGTCCAGAGACAACTTTGTTAAAGACATGGATTACAATATTAAGTATTTCCATACATTAACAATGAGAAAGAGAGCTAGAAATAATATTGATTCTTTAAAGGCAGAGGATGGTACTTGGCTTCAATCTAGAGAAGATATTTCAGTTTTGCTGACCAAGCATTTTAAAAACATAAGTACTTCTCAAAATTCTGTTCTTGAAGAGCAACATTATATTCATATTCCTACACTGATCACAGAGGAAGATACCATGTTACTTCTCATACCTCAATCTGATGAAGAAATTCTTAAAACTCTCAAAAGTATGGAGAGTTGGTATGCCCCAGGACCTGAGGGATTTCAAGATGGATTTTACAAGTCACAATGGAGTATAGTTGGTAATGATGTTTGTGAAATGGTTAAGAATTTTTTTACAACAAAGTTCTTACCTAATTAAACAGATCAACAAAACCATTATATCTTTAATTCCAAAAAAAAACAAACCTTGATCTCCTTCTGATTTTAGACCTATTGGGATTTGTAATACCTTTTACAAAATCATTTCTAAGATCATAGTCTCAAGAATGAAGCCTTTGATGGAAAGAATTATCTCTCCTTATCAAGCAACAGATGTTTCAGGCAGACTTATTAATGATAACACTATTATATCTCATGAATTTATCCACTCTATGAAAAGAAAAGAGGGTGAAGGTGGATGGATAGCTTTAAAGCTTGATATGTCAAAAGCTTTCGACAGATTGTAATGGTCATTCCTTCTTAAAGTTCTTAAAAGTTTTGGATTCTGTGAAGATTGGTGTCAACTAATCAAACAATGTATCAGCACCACTTCTCTTTATGTTATGCTTAATGGCTCTCCATGTGAGTAATTTTCACCAAATAGAGGAATAAGACAGGGAGATCCTCTTTCCCCATATCTCTTCATTATTGCAATAGAATGGTTCTCAAGAACTCTTTTAGAAGCTCATAATTCAAAAGCAATTAAAGGAATTCAGTAGCAAGAGGAGCTCCTCCTATTAATCATATTCTTTTTGCAGATGATTGTCTTATTTTTACTTAAACAAATTTAACCAGCGTGAATAATCTTCTTCAAGTCTTGAAGGATTTTAGTTCACAATCTGGTCAGGTCATTAATTTTGACAAGTCTTCTGTTTTCTGTAGTAATAATATGAATCCATCTGTGTGCAATACTCTCAGTAATATCTTGGGAGTTCAATGTATGGAGAAAAATGAGAAACATATAGGGTCCCCTCTGCTTATTGGTAAGTCTAAGGTTAAAGATTTTGAAGACATTCAGCTTGTTTTTGAGAGAAGACTTGGTAATTGACAAGGAATTAATCTACATCAAGCTGGTAGAACCACAATGGTTAAAGATGTGCTTAATGCTGTACCCATGTATCAGATGAGTACTTTAAAGATACCAAATACACTCATTAAGAAGCTTGATTCTCTATAAAGGAAATTCTGGCGGGGTTACAAGTCTAATATAGGGTTAAATTTAATTGCTTGGCAGAACATGAGTTTATCTAAAGACTTAGGAGGATTGGCTTTCAGGGAGCTGGAGATGTTAAACCATGCTCTTCTCACAAAAACTGCATGTAGAATATGTCAAAACTCAGACCATTTGCTAACTAGAATTCTTAAAGCAAAGTACTGCAAGAAAGAAGAATTTCTACATCTTTAAGGAGAAAGAAGTAATTCTTCATGGACTTGGAAAGGTATTGAACTTGGTCTTTCTATACTTCAACAACACTATAGCATGGAAGTTAAAAATGGAAAGGGCACTAAAATATGGATTGACAGATGGATCATTAGTCTTGATATCAAAGTTGAGTCACTTCATCCATCTCATCTCCAATATGTGTTTGTCAGTGAGCTGACTTTACCTGAGTCTAATAACTGTAATATCCCTCTTCTCAATATTCTTTTCAACTCTGATATAGTGGATAAAATCAAAAATATGCAACTCTCTCATAATGAAAAAGATATAGTTAGATGGAATCCTTCAAAATATGTCATTTTTTCTTTCAATACTTCCTATAATAAACTTACATAATCTAGAGTTCAAAATAAAGTTGCTCTAAATGACATTCTAGCATCAGTATGGAAATCTCTCTGGAAAATGAAGTTACCCTATCGTGTTAAGCTATTCATATGGAAATGCTTGAAGAATATAGTTCCTACAAGAGTTAGATTATCTCAGGTAATGCAACATATTGAAACTCATTGTGAGGTTTGCAAGCAAGAAGATAAAACTCTTTTCCATATACTTATTTGTTGTCCCCATGCTAAGGAAGTTTGGCGTGATCTCAACATCAATATTGATCAGATCATTATCAGTGTCAGACTGTTAAGGAATGGATTATATCTTGGTTCCATGATGTTCATAATGTGTCAGGAAATGATATTAACAACTGGAGAAGCTTGTTAATGGTTGGGAGCTGGATAATATGGAAGGAAAGATGTGACTTTTTTTCAGGATAAAACACTTAATCCACTAAACACTGTCTCAAGGATACAATATCAGCTGATTAGCTACAATGTCTCCAACCAGGATAGTTCAAATGATAATTTATTTGTTGTCTCTGTTAGAGCATAGCTTGGTTGAAGCCACCAAGCGTTGGTATGTCAAGTTTGGTTGTCATATTTTAGTGAATCAAAACTCATGTTAAGAGTCGCTTGATTATGTACTAGACTCATCTTCGTATAGGTTAGCTTGAAAGTATTAGGATGTGAGACATTACAAGTATTGCGAAGACTTGAAGATGTGAAGAAGCAAGGAGCTACAACGACAACAATCATCCTTCCACTTGAGGTTAGTGATATTTGACTTGAACTATTTCATTCCCTAATGTATCTTTCAAGTTGTGCATATTGAAAACAAAACTTCGAAGCATGTTTGAACTCTAGATAGACATAATATTAAGGAATGCAATACGAGGTTTATTGCTTAACCATTAAACTTTGTAGATAATACATCGCCATAATCATTTGAATGCTATTGTGATTATATATGGGTATGAGGTGAGGATTTCATCCTAGAGAACAATGCTCACATGTGTTCTGAGGAAGTAAATTCATGAACTTGGTTTGTGAATCGGAAAGGAAATCGCCAGATGTTATTGATTTTGTTATTAATTACATATCTTATGAACAACCAATATGTGTGATTAGTAGAACCGCTCATGACTTGTTGTGTTCTTGGTAAAACTATTCACAAAAGGCATGACTTATGTATTGGTATGACTTTTATTAGTGAAACCGATCTTAAGTAATCACCTGAGATGGTATGATCGGGTTAATGATTTTATGTATGATCAAATATGGGAAAGGGGAACCGATCCTAGTAAGAGGTGCAATACATCACAAAGGGGAACCGATCCTTGTATGAGGTGCAACAGGTTTATAACAGAAAGGGGAATCGATCATATGGACATATGCAACACGTTTTTTGGAAAAGGGGAACCGACCCTATGGACATGTGCAACACATTAAAGTTAGATACCATATATATGTGGGGAACCGATCCTAGTACCTAGTCAACCGAATTTTGGAAAGCTAGTGTGACTATGCACAGTATTCACATGGAGGTAGAACCGAAACTTGTTTTGGTTGAACCGTTAAACCCATGATTTGTGATTGAATGTTATTTGATCAATCACATAGTTCTTGAAAGTCAGATGAACCAATTCTAAACTTGTATGAAAGTGTGGCAAATCTGTTTCAAGGTTGTAAGTATGAAATAAAACTTACAAAGTCAGGATGTCGACATACTTTGAACACGTGTTGTGAATGTTTATTATTTAATTGTTCAAATTTATTCCTTAATATCTAAGGAAAAAGAATCCCATGATCGAAACATAAATAAGTTAAAAATCTTTTAATTAAGGTTATTAATTTTATTTATAGGAAAATAAGAATTAGTAATGTGCATTTACTAATTAAAGATTTTCTGAGAGATTTCGATCATTACATTTGGACAAAGCATTTCCAGGAATTATGGAAACCGAATTTGTGCTTTAATGAATATCTTGAGAATATTTTCGGTTTTGGAAATTCCTTGGTGTCCAAACTTCCTAGTCTATAAATAATTAAAGTTTGCATTTCTATCAAACTAATCCTTCGTAACAGCAAATTACCTCTTGTTGTGCTTCTATTGGTGAAGCCGCCTATTCGGAGAGGAGAGTAACCTAATTAGGCAAAATCTCTTACGGCCGCTCAGTTTAAGTCTTCTTTGGGATTGAGAAGATCTACAAGGACCATTGGTGGGAAACTAGATAATTGTGGTTTATCTTTTGTTTTCATTGATTTGATTGACTAACGGTGGTTGAACTTTGATTGCACCTAGTTTGTTTATGCTTAAGGATCTTCTCTTCTGATATAAGATTCACTCAAACTAGTTCAGAGTTTCGACAAGGATCTTTAGACTGTTTGTAGTTATAAAGACGATCTTGTGATAATCCATTGTTAACAGACTCCGTTCTGTGCGTGATTGATCACAAGAGATTCAAGTGCTTGTATGCAGGTGTTTATTGAAGATCCAATAATATTTGAAGACGAAGTGTGAACCGATTAGTTGTATTGTCTCGACTAAGTCCATAGACAATCACTTTCGGAGAACGGACTTATAGGTGAAAAGTTTTAGATTAAGGTATATTTGGGTACCCTCGTCTTTTCACATGCCCACTGGTTGGACCAGTAGTTGAAAACACGGGGGTACCAAAATACACCACCACTTTTTTCTTAGGAAATCTGTATGGACAAACTTAATACAGCTCCGAGAGTTAAACTCAATCAAGGAATATTATCTAGAGTTATATATCTCTCTCTTGCGATTAGAAAGTTTACAGAAACAAGTCCGTGAACCTAATCACAAAGAGATTACTTGGACGGTACCAAAGACCAATTGTCCAAAAATCAATCTAGTCGTATCCAACAAACTAGGTCGGATGTATCTACTAATATTTATCAACGCACAACCAGTGATATTTCAATTATAAAGATAAACAATATAATACGGAAAAAGAAATAACATGGACACCAGAAGTTTTGTTAACGAGGAAACCGCAAATGCATAAAAACCCCGGGACCTAGTCCATATTGAACACCAAACTGTATTAAGCCGCTACAAATACTAGCCTACTACCAATTAAATTATAACTGGAATGTGGTTGATCCCTAAAAGGTATCCCACCGATTAAGGTACAGTCGCGCTCCTTACGCTTCTTGAATCCCATCAGAACTCCGCGCAATTGATTCCCTTATATGATGTCACACCAAATAAGAGTTGCTTCAAATAAATTGAAGACTTTAAACCAAATATGCTTCCCACAGATTAAGTGTATATATGATTTCCTTTTACAATCAAATAACTTGATCAAAGGTGTGGAAATCGATAGCAATAGACAAAGTCTATCTAACCACGAAATCTGGACTTATGCAACCCGAAGTGAAGCCTAGATTATTATTCACCTCACAAATATAAAACCTGTGAAATCAAAAAAGTTTGATAAGAAGAGAACTTTGATGATTTATATCTATCTTGATCGACGGAGCGATCTCACCAAAAAATCAAGATCAGGATACTCGAGTTATCAAGGAAAGATAACTGAACCTGGATTCACGAATTCCTATGAATACTTTGTAGTCTCTAAACCCTAAAAGGGTTATAAAGAGGACGACGATACAACTAGGACACACCAAAAAGTAGTGTCGGGATTCAAATATCCTCGTTGCTTGAAGTTCCCCTTTTATGTACATCTAAAGCATAGGTTGCTTTAGGTTTAAGCTAAGACAGCTTTGGAACCAAGCAAACAATATCCACCATTAGATGAATCTTTGAATCTGATTTACATAAGAAAGATATACACTCGGGTTAGGTGAGACCGTAACTGAACCATTTACAAAGACTATGTTCAACATGGTTAGCCGAAACTAGTAGGTTTGACCTTAAAAGCTTAATCTTCATTTTCATGAACACATAAGACATTAACTCTGAGTAACAAACATGTGATCAAATTAGTCTAGTATTTTCTGAGAATCAATCAAATATTAATTATCTCATATAAATAATTTAAAGGCACTTGAAAATATAATCGACATGGTTAGTAGGTGTACAAGGTACAAATAACATTGTTGTTCTTGAGTCGGTTCAGTCACAGTACATGTACCGGTTTGTAAACATTTAACCAAACCAAGTTCCGGAGTTAACATAACTTTTTAGGTTTGCGTACCGGTTTTGAAACTTTAAGACTGTCACCAGTTTCAAAGTTCATAGAACTAAATTGTTTTGCGTACCGGTTTGGATATACTGCCGAGTTCTGGAACACGGAACTGTTTTAGTTTGCATACCGGTTTGGAAACTAATCCGGTTCCGTAACCACATTTCAAAAATGGTTTGCATACGAGTATGCATACAGATCCTGTTCACGAGTTAAACATATTTTCCATGATGTGCGTAAGAATATGCGTACCACAAATCCGTAAGTCGATATATAGATACTCCGCTACGTGTACGAGTACATGAAATACGGGTTCAGACATGTAAAATTTCTCCCAGTTTATAAGACTGTTAACACTGTCTTGTATCCGAATCTACAGTAGTTATATATTTCTCTCAAAATTAATTCTAAACATTCCCGAATAACATCAATGACACATATGGATATTTTTGAATAATATAACTTTGAATCATGATTTTGATTCCGCACAATAAATTGTCCTTAACCTAAATTCATCAAGCATGAACAAATGTTCATTAAGCTTATTCATTATATTTCGAGAAGTCCACTAACTTGACAATTAGTTCTCGTCTCGAAATTCTTGTCTATGCATAATAGTCTAACTAGTTATGCGACATCGTCTCAAATGATAGAAAAGTAAACATAACTTGAGATTAGGTGGTTCAGTCTTCACTTATCTTTTATTGATGAAGTTTTCCAAAAGCTTCATTTGATCTTCGCCTTCAAACGGTAGAATACAATGATGACTGCCGTGATCCACTGTTTCTTAACTACATTTCTATCTTAGTCCGAGACTTAACTAATTGTAGACTAGAAATCAAGATATAGTTTTGAGAAATAAATTTGACAACAATCTTGAGATAGCAACACTTGTGAGTTCGACCGAGCAATGCTCTAACATTAGTTATACCTGATTGACTAAACCTTACTGACTTTTCTGGTTCGATGCTTGTTTCAGTTCTCAAAAAATTGACCGCGACTTATTTCTCATCATGATTCGGCGCAAACCTTGGCTGCTCAAAGATGCTTGTTTTACCTTTTATACTTAGTCACTTTAGCTATGTTGGCAACACCATAACATGATCCCATTTCACCTAGTGGATGTTCATATGGCTTAAATCAAATATGTAACTTAGGTAAATTAGTGGCAGTGAAAGCTATATTATAGCCAGGTAAGATTTTTTAACAAAACTAATTTTAGGAATGTAATGATTCAAGACAGTGGCGGAGCCATGTTTAGTTGTGAGTGGTCATGGCCACCCCAATATTTTGGAAAGTTCCCATTATGATAACTAATTTTGGTCTTACATTTTTTTAACTTGTAATTAGCGTCCCCTCCAAGTTCGTAAAAAATATTTATATAATATTTTCTATAGCAACTCGTATCCTATTTTTTCTTATTATTTTCGAATTTTATATAGTGTATTTCATTCTAAATAGTGTATTTCGGTAAAAGAACTTAAAAATGCTGGATGTTTATGTCGATAAGTGTATACACCAATTAAACAAAAATCCCATTTCCTAAATTAAATCAGATCTAAGCCAAGTTATTCTTAAATGTTGTACAACAACAAACGAAAAATAAAACTAGATGTCTTGCACGACAAGATTGAGTAAAAAAAGTTAGAGGTCTCTCAACTGCAAAACCAACCGAATTTTAACACATTTAAAGGTCTTTAACGGGAACAAAAAGTCATTCTCTTCTATGCATATTATCGAAATACATCTTGATGAAACTGATGATTATTTTATAAGTGATTCTTTAGTAAAAAAACAATTTGGATTTTTCGATTATTTTTTCATTACAAGTTGATTTATAATTCCCCTCCATCGTTTGAATCACGGCTCCGCCGCTAATTCAAGATCTGTTGATGATGTTATACTTAGCATAAGCATTTAAGAGTTTTCTATAATCAGGGTTTTCCATAATTACTAGTTTCCATATTTACTAAAATGAATTAAATGCAACCAAATGTAACTGGGAGTAAATCTAGTGGAACTTTTGAATATTAATGGAGTTAGATTTAGGAACACCATATCGGAAACAACGTTATTACCATAAGTGCAAGTGAGTTATTCACTATTATATATCATAGAAAATTTAACAAGATAATATATTTGGATACAAAAACAAAAGTGGTGTGTTTGTTTTTGGAAATACCCAGCTTAAACACAAAACTAAGTTACCGCAATTCTGAAGCTAATAGTCTCGGTCGAAAAGTATTGAAAGTGACTCTCTGCAAACATCACATATAACATGCAGCTATTTGTTTACTGAATGCATACACAATATACAATAATATTTCATAATTTTTCGTATTTTAAAAAATTGTCCTAGGAATAGTCTTTTGACTTCTATGACTATGAGCACGACTGACATTAATAAATTAATGATGTTTTCTTTTTGTCAGACTTGGTCCCAATTTTTATCTCTTATGAAAATCCCAGAATCCCAAAATTAATGGCTGTAACGACGTAGTTTTTGATAACATTTAAAAAATGAATGTCTACATTTTACTGTGAACGATTAGATCAATTGAATTGATAAAAGAAGATAATGAATTACAGACAGGATATGAGTTTATATACTCAGACTCGGCTCTCTCATTCTCTCTTACAGTTCACACGTCTGTCGCACACACTGACAAACGTTCCCACTGCACTCGACTCTCACACGACACACTCATTCACATTACATTAGACTGTGCTATTACCTTCTCCCAATCTCTAATGGGTTGTAACAAGACCACTTGAGATTGTACTCTCACACAACACACTCGTTCACATTACGTCACTCAATAGTAAAATTCTGTAGTTGTAGCAAGGTAAGCAAGAGAATAGTCAACACATACAAGGAAAATAAAATAGGAGGTGAAGTTGTCTTAGCAGAACAACAATGGATGTAGCAGTATAAACAAAGTAGAAGAAGTAAACACGGTACAGTAGTTGGTGCGGTAGCAGTATTGGATGCTAACAGAAGGAAGAGTCGTTATGGCAGATATAGGAAACAGAGGCAGCAACAACAATAGTTGTTGTGGCAATACTATGGGAAACAGTTCGTACCTGAGAGATCGCAAGTGAAATAGCTGGAGATGTGGTAGTTTGACAAGTAGGTAATGATGTAGGATTAAACAATTATCTGTGGTAATAGAACTAGGACCAAAATATAGTGTGTCAACAGATACATTTGACACAAACTATTAACTTGCACTGATGTCAACAAATAAAGTTGACGTACAACACCATAGAAACACCAATATACAGAAGACAAACTCACACACAACAACATGAAGATGCACTTGCAGAGCCTAAACAAGCAGCCGGTGGAGCCTCAAAACTGTTGCGAAAATTAGATTGGAGGATAGGATTTTCATTTGAACCACGTATTTTGCAACTCCAAATGATTTCCAAATACGAAATATGACAATATAGTATTGCATGCCATGATGATAATTGATTGCTAGTGCAGACATGCTTGATGAAGTGGAGAAAAAATAACAAGAAGTAGATTGAATCTTCCTCTCACACTGACATGAATACGCAAACCAAAGAATGAACCGGAAAAAAGGTACTCTATCCAAAATCATCTTTAATATACCAACAATCATCTCAAATAGATAGTATAGAAATCTGCACGTAGCACCAACACTAAAACAACCACATATATTGACAGTACACCACCAAGATTGCTGCACACTAAAACTTGTGTGCCAGATGTATAATTCAAAGACTGCAAAACCTAAGTCCATATATCCATAATAGAGCTGAGAACCCAACAGTAATTCCACAATACACTCTCATAAAAAGCAAGGATTTCAAACTAGTATAGCTAAGATGATGAGAAGTAATAACAACAATTTGGTGCAAAGCTTGAGAACCAACTCACAATCCAAAAGTGAAGGATATTATTGGAAGTACTTAGTAAAGTACTTGGTATCTGATATCCATAAAACAACAACTTATTGTAAAAGTTGAATAATCTTGTTGTAATACTCATGAAAGTACCATTATTATGCACTAAAAAAAAGGGAAAAGCAACTGATAGAGATAAAAGATATATAACGGATTACAGGTTGCACTCAGAATCATATGCAGACTCATCAAAGATAACTTCAACTTGCATACCGGTACCAGACCAAATTCAATCCCAGAGCAGCATCTTCAGTTTCATCATTACACACACAAAACAACTCACTCACATACCACTACTGTGAGGAATGTACCAAAGTAACATTGAGAGGAGGATCTAACTGAAGCAAAATTAATCACTCAATGGTGTTGCAAACAATCAGCACACATACACGTACCCCAACATTCTACTAGATTTAAGAAGATTTTTTCTCCACTATCCAATAGAACAAAATTAAGCTTCTTCGTAACTAACTATTGTAGCAGAAATAGACATGCTCAGATCGAATAGATCCAGGAATCAGTACCAATAGGATTTGATTAAAAAAAAGAAATTAGCTCAAAATCATACCAAGTTATGATGAAAAAAGAATTTGATGACAAAATTCAATGTTGTTGAGATAGTGATGTAGAAGTTGAGCACAAGATATCAAATCTTAAGTAATCTAAAGATTAAGATGGATATTACCAACATAGAACAAAATTAAGCTTCTTCCTAACTAACTATTGTAGCAGAAATAGGCATGCTCAGATCGAATAGATCCAGGAATCAGTACCAATAGGATTTGATAAAAAAAAAAGAAACTAGGTCGAAATCATACCAAGTTATGCTGAAAACAAAATTTGATGACAAAATTGAATGTTGTTGAGATAGTGACGTAGAACTTGAGCACAAGAGATCAAATATTAAGTAATCTAAAGATTAAGATGGATATTACCAACATAGATTCGAGTTTTGGCTGTTGAGGTAGAGAAATTTCAGATCCAAACAATCAACTGGAAATCCAAAATCAGCAAGAGCACAAGTTCTAAAAACGAATTTTAGATCCAAAATACATGTTTGACGACATTGCAATGACCATCGGGATTAAATCCAACTCCACACCAATAACCACCAGTATTAAATCTTCATCCAAACTCCATGAATCTTCAAAGAAACTCCTTTAACAAATGAGACACAGTCAATTGTTGCTTGAAATGTAGAAAATAAACATCAAAATTAAGGAAATTTGTCTTTTAGGAGAAAAACTCGGATCAATTTCTGATGACAACTAGCAGCAGGGATGAGGAAGAACATCAACAAAGAAGATGAGTTAAAGAATTTAAGGTTGAATCAGCGGAAGATAGGATCGATATCCCTGCATCCTCAGGACTGATACCATAATAACATTAAAAAAAATGAATTTCTACATTTTACTATGAACGATTTGATCAATTGAATTGATAAAAGAAGATAATGAATTACCGATAGGATATGAGTTCATATACTCAGACTCGACTCTCTCATTCTCTCTTACAGTTCACATGTGTACTGCACACACTGACAAACATTCTCACTGCACACGACTCTCACACAACACACTCATTCACATTAAATTATATTACATTACACTGTGCTATTAGTTTTTTGTTATTTGAGGAGTATACGAAAGCCTCATATCTGTCAATCAGACCTGCAAATAGTTTTCTTTCTAAAACTAAATCCCACGTCTCCCCAGTTAGCGGATAATAGTACAACCTTGAGGGTAAAGAAGATAAGTGGTGAGAAACCGCCAAACAAGCAATAGCAATGCAGCGTATACACCATCCATCTGTGTCATGCTGACAACTCACACCTAAGAGCATCTCTAATGGTAACATGGTGTAGATCCTATGTGTAACCCTCCTTTAATAGATGTTAAATCACAATGATTTTAGGAGGTGAAAAAGAATCTTCTCCAACGATAAAATTTTCTACTTATTTAGATGAGTAGGTGTATAATTTGAACCGTTGATTATAAAATTATGTTTGATCCTAATCTTAGAAATTGATGACTAGGATGTAAACATCCTCCAATAGAACTTCCAAAACGAGAGGATAACTTAAAGGATGTGGAAGTAACTAGCATTTACTTTATCCTCACATACACTTTTAACATTTCCGTTAGAGATGATTTTATTATTACAAGATTGCTCCACACGTGCAAGCTGGAAATGAAGCCCATCAGCTTTTCTTTTTTATCACAGGGACGGGGATCCACAGCCTTTATATTTAAAATAATAAAATTACTAATATACCCTGGCCTATATGTGTAACATAGTAGTACTCATGTGGCATGATATAAGGGCAATTTAGGAAACCGAAATTTTAGTAGCTTTTCTATGCACGTGCCACTCCCTTGTGGTTGTGTCTAAATATTTTTCAAAAATTCTTCACGGACAACGAAATAAACCTATGAAAAAACCGAGACAAAATTCTCTCACAAACACCGGGCCCCCTTCTGTCCTCCGCGGGACCCACCGGCACCCACCAAAAAAATTTGAGTATGCCGGTTTTGTGTAGTCCGTTTTCTCGGTCCGTAAAGAATCATCCAATATTTTTCACCTGTTTATGAGACCCTCCCGATTTCTTTATTTACACTTTATCTTCTACGTATTTTTATTTTGTACTTTTACCATTTTAGCCTCATTTAGTTTAGAGGATATTCTTGGGAAAGTTATACAAATAACGGCAACGTTGGATTTTTAAAAATTGCAGCTTCACTTTACTGTTCATAAATAGTGCCTAAGGGGAGTTCCCTTTATAATAGTAATAACCTTAAAAATTCCTATGTGGCCTAAATTATAAGACCTTCTAAAAGTTCCATTAGAGAAGCTCTAATAACTCGTATAATAATTGCCATGCCGGAACTTTTGTGATTCCTCTATATTAATTTGCATAAGAGCATCTCCAATGGGAGGATGTTAGGTTCGTTTTTTTACGGCTTTTGCTAATTTTTTCTAAAAACCATCTCCAACAGGAACTTGAAGAGCAGATGTGAAGATTTCGTGGAGGACGGTTATGCTTAAATCCTCTAGCCCATCCTCTAAGAGCATCTCCAATGCTAGGAGTGAAGGTCCTAAAAAGATATAACACCTAGGATTTAGCACTTTTCTAACCAAAAATTTATCTACAATGCCAAGGTCAAAGTAAAGATAAAAACTTGACATGGCATCTCATAGGAAAGGGTAAAGGAGAAAGTCATATCTTTACCTTCTCCATGACCCAAGGTCTTTTGACATATCATCAATTCTTTATTCCAAAATTATTTTTTCTCTAAGTTCTAGGATAACAATACATTGGTATTGGAGATGAAATTTTAGGTAGAAAGTTTAACTTTAATTTTTTTTAGTCACATAGGAATGACCCACAACAAAAAGATCTTAATAGGACCTCCATCTAGGATTACCTTCACCCCAAGCATTGGAGATGCTCTAACTAGGGTAGTGTTATTTGAAAAATTTGAAACCTGTTTTGAGGCATACTGAATTTTTTTGAGGCATACTAAATGATGATGCCATCTAGGATATCTTTATAAGGGGTGTTTATTCATACCAAAATTACTAGGTTACCCTTTGACTAAATTAAAACCTAAACTAAAACTAAATCAACCAACACTACTTTTTCTTCATTCTTGCAGCCGAACCCCTTCCATAAACCGATTAATCGTTTGATTGTTTTTACTCTGTTTGATCGATGGACTAGGATTTCTTAGATTAATTTAGGGTTTTCAGAAGTGGGTTCGGCCCAAAATGTTGCGACAAAAAGAGACAAACCTAGGTTTGTTCTTTATTTTTCGCTATATGAAAGAAAAATTCGACCCAAATTAGTTTTCCATTTTGAGCCGAACTCAGACGATAGTGAAGTTCGTCTCACTCGACTTTTTTTTTAATTATTTTCGGCCGAACTTGTTACTTCTAGTTCAATGAAGTTTTGTAGTATAATGAAGTTCGGCCCAAAAGACGAACCTTTAGCTTTCAAAAATTAGGCTAATAATTTTGATGTACACTTAAAGCCTATCTTATGGCTTAGGTAAAAAATTGAAGTTACTCCACAATGTTTGGCTGACATAACGTGAGCCGAACAATAAACTGTAACTCGAAAAAAACACAAGAAAACAGTAGGTTCGGCTATCCACTGAAAGAGATCGAACAAGTCGAACCGTATGTATTTTTAAAAACCATAGTGTTCGGCTTAAAATATATTAGCCGAACCGTTCTTCCCGCAAAATTTTTGGCTCTTATATTACAGTTGAACCAAGTATTGAAAATCCGAAGAAGTTTGGAAAAATTCAGTATTTTGGAGCTAAAAAAGAGAAATTAGACGTCGTACACGAGTATACTTGTGTACTATTAGCAGAAGGTTATTCATTAATGTATTCTTCCTTTGATCATTTGAATCATCCGTTTCGAATCACAAAAATTTCCCAAATTTCAAAAACCATAGTTTTTTTCAAGGGAAAAATAACGCTTGGTCCTTTTTTAGGTGGGCCCATGTCAGTTTAGTCCTTTGGGAAAACGCCTTTACCGTTTGGTCCATAATTATTTAAAAATATTAAATGGACAATAGTACCCTTCCGTGTTAATTTCTACTTATTTTTTGTAGCAGTTCATTCGTCAAAATGAACTCCTGTTAATTTATTTTTTCAGAAATCACCTATATAAACCAGAGTTCATTCCATAAATGAACTCCATATAAAAACCTAAAAAAAACGAGTTCATTCTAGAAATGAACTCCATATAAAGACCTAAAAAACCAGAGTTCATTCCAGAAATGAACTCCATATAAAAACCTAAAAAAACAGAGTTCATTCCAGAAATGAACTCACCTAAAAAAAATAGAGTTCATTTATGGAATGAACTGCAACATCATCATCTTCGTCGTCTTTAACAGCAGCAGAAATGAACTCCTAATAAAAATTCATAAAAATCAGAGTTCATTCTTTAAATGAACTCACAAAAAAAATAATCCATAAACACCTAACTTCATCTTCGTCTTCATCATTCTTCAACACCAACAGAAAAACATCAAATTCAAGATCTTCAACACGAGCAGCAAACATCAAAAAATCAAAGATCGGCATCAAAATCAATATCTTCAACATAAAAAATCAAGATCTTCAAAACGAGCAACAAGACAAAGATCATCATCTTGATCTTCAACACGAGCAACAAACATCAATATCGGTTCATCCTTCACAGTGAACCTAATTTCAGATCAGATTTCATCTCAATCTTCATCAGCAGCAAATATCGATTTGGTTCATCCTTCACAATGAACCTTATTTCAGATCTGATTTCACAGCAAACATCAGTATCATGTCATTCTTTCAACAACAGCAGATGAATCTTCGACAAATGGATCTTCAACAACAGCAGATGAGTTCGTCTTCATCATCAACAACCGCAACAACAGCAGCACACATGAGTTCGTCGTAAATCGTCTCCATCATCAGCAACATGAGCAACAACAAACGTATTTAACATTAGCAGCAACACCGTATTCATCGTCAACAACTAACTTCATCGTCTTCATCATTTGTCGTGGAGACGCCATTGTTACGGCAGGAAGAAACAAGAAGAAAAAAGGAAAGAGAAAGTAGATCTGAAAATAGGTGAGAGAAAATAAATCTGAAAATAATATCCTCTCTCTTAATAATTGACTATATATATCCTATGGTGACGTCATGGATGACGTAATGGACCCAAAAGGGTATTTCTGCCACTACAAGATGACATTTACATCATCCATGACATCATCCCAGGACCAAACCATAATTTCTATGATCAAACTATAATATATTTTCCCAAATAGAACCAAACAGACACATGACTGAGTCAACTGGACTAGACTCTCTCTAATATATTATCTATAAGACCTATTGGTATTTCCTACTTTTTTCAATTCTTCTTCCTCTCTCGGAAACCCCACTCTCTCACTCAAAAATTAGGTTTTTTTCAACAAATTTAACACTAACAACTTAACTTAACTGATCATTATTATTAAAACTAATCGTAATCATTGACAAGAATTAAATAAGGATAGTTATGCCATTATCAAAAAGGGTAGATAATGGGTGATGGTGTTTTTTATTTAGTGATCCTATTTTGGCGTTAGTCAGTATGCCTCAAAAAAATTCAGTATGCCTCAAAACAGATTTCAAAACTATGCAATCAACCAATTAGTTAGTCTTAAAACAAATGCCGTCAGCCCACGAGAGTCAGAATGGGCCAATCACTTTGCACTTTAGTCTTACACGTTCCAGATACGAGGTAACTGATGCTATTCAGGATACCTAAAGAACCATAATATTGGGCATACCAAAATCTTTCAAGGCATACTGAATGAAGACAAAAAAGGTTGTTGAATAGAAAAATCAGATAACCCCTTAACCCAAATTTTTTTTAATGGCAAATCTTCCCTTTACGTATTAGTGTTAATAATCTTGATTAGTGATTAAATATTGTGTTTAGTGATTAAGATAATTTTCAGAATTATAAGAGTTGTTTAGATGAAAAATTTGAGGAAAAAAAAATCAAAGTTTTGGTTTGGTTAAGAAGGAGAGAAAGAGAAGGAGAAAGTGAGAAAATTCTAATTCTTGATTCAATGGAGGATGAGGAGGGTCATCATTCATCTAAAAAACCTAGGAAAATACACATCAACTACAACAATGATCCAGAAATGGCTGATTTCTTAGATTATGAGAATGATTTTACACCCACTCAAACTCAAGCTCAAACTCAAACACAAACTCAAGATGATGATTTTTATGAGCCAAATCCTGATGATGAATACATTGATGAGGAACCCAATTCTTCTAATACACAGGTACACTTATATCCTATACTTAATCTCACTTCTATAGCTCTCAATTATCAAAAGTTAGGTTTTTTGAATCATGGTTCGGCGAAACAGGTTGAGGTTCGGCTCACATCTATGAGCCGAATCTACCATTGATGAACGGTTCGGCTTACTGAATCTGTTTACTGCATGCGCCGAACCTATAATTTTCAATTCCAATCCTTTTGCTAGACACTAGTTCGGCTTATATGAAAGTTTCATAGTAAGCCGAACAACATCCTGAATATCCCGGAATAGAATCATTACTAATTCGGCTTACATATCCAAAATCGTATGTGCCGAACATAATTTTTTAATTTCTAGGTTGAAATATTGTTACTGGTTCGGCACATATGGAGAATATTGTATCAGCCGAAACCTCTTATGTTCAAGGTTCGGCACATAATTTGATTATAGTATGAGCCGAACATAAATTTGTAAATTTTTGGGTTAAAATATTGTTCGAGGTTCGGCACATATTGAGGATATCGTATAAGCCGAAACCTCTTATGTCCAAGGTTCGGCACATAATATGATTATCTTCTGAGCCGAACATAAATTTGTAAATTTTTGGGTTAAAATATTGTTCGAGGTTCGGCACATATTGAGGATATCGTACAAGCCGAAACCTCTTATGTCCAAGGTTCGGCACATAATATGATTATCTTCTGAGCCGAACATGCATTTGTTAATTTTTGGGTTAAAATATTGTTTGTGGTTCGACACATATTGAGGATATCGTTGCATTCGATTGTTACAAACCCTACGTAAAAACAAAGAATTCTATAAGACAATGATGAGAACAGGTCCAAGAAAAGATGCAGGGGTGGCAGCGGAGTACGTTGCATTCGAACGTCGTTTGCATGGGGATTTTATCATTACCGAAGAACATTGGATGTCAATGCCCATTTGTGGGTTTTTAATAGCGGAGACATTCAATTGCGTCGTACATTGTTTCGCATGGACGGGTAGTAGCTTTACTTACGCGCCTCCAACAAAACCTTACAATGATGGTGTAAAGGATAGAAGACTTGTTCTTGGATTTGTTCAAAATTGTCATTTTATCGGCCCCAAACTTAGACCCGGTTGCCCATTACCACCCTTGATGAGTGCAGCCTTTTGGCCTAGATTTGAAAATAATTTTGCGATGGATTGGTGTGCAAATTATGCGACGGAAATGGATCTTTGGAAATCTTTGCATGTGCAGCCTCCAAGTGGACAAGTAATTACATTTTCAAGTGATGAGGATGAAGATGTTAAGAATGAGGTCAGTGAAGATGATGAGAAAGAGGTCAGTGAAGAGGATGAGATTCGTTTAGGATCTCCATAAAAAATGTTTCATTGATTTATCTTCTTATTTTGTGTCAGATTCGGCTTATAAGAAGAATTCACTGAAAGCCGAACCTGACAACAAAAATATACCAGAGTTTTTTTGTCAGATTCGGCTCATATTATTATTTCACTGCAAGCCGAACCTGACAACAAAAATATACCATAGTTTTTTTGTCAGATTCGGCTCATATTATTATTTCACTGCAAGCCGAATCTTGAAACTTTAAAAAACCAGAATTACTTTGCTAGGTTCGGCTTGTAGTATATTTCTGAAGAAAGCCGAACCTTTCATGATTCATGAAAACAAGAATTATCATATCATTCCAAATAGACTTTTCAAATTCATAGAAATTATGGATTACATCCCTGCTACATAGTAGGCTTGCAATTAATTTCTAATATCCTAAACGGGTAATGAGAAACCTTCTAAGAATGTGGTAGTGATCTTTGTATTTGAAATTCTTTCCCTTCCATCGTCGCCATTCCTCTAGAGCTCGAACTTCAATCTCAGAGTTTGTTTCACCTTTGAGTCGATATCGACTCACAATCCGAACTAAAGCTATGAAATTGAAGGTGTCCATAACCAAACCCAGCACAATTAAAAACAAAGTTGAGCACCTAAAAGCAAAGGTGTTTGCAACACCATAAAAGTGTACTTAAAACTTAAGAAAAACATTAAAAGGAAGTTGGAAACATAAAAGGACATTTAACCACAACCCCTCTTCTTAGTGGTAGGCTTTTGTCCGGGTTCCTCGGGTCCTTCTCCTTTGTTGATGATTGCATCCCACTTTTTGTAGAGGTAGTTTTGTTCTTCCACGGTCATTGGTGTTTTGGAATCAATTTTGTCCTTCATTTTTTTCAACATCTCCCTACCCGCGGCATTGGTCCTGACACAAGTATGAAAGTTATAAGACTAATTCGGCGCAAGTATGAATCATGTCTTGAAATTTTTATTAGCTTACACAGAGAGTGGATCGGCTCATACCACAAAATAATTATACGCCGATCCTAAATATTCGGCTCAAAACCTATATTGTCGAGTAAGCCGAACCCTGTATTCGGCTCACAACCGATATTGTCGAATAAGCCGAACCTATGATTATGAACTCAAACATGTATTCGGCGCAACATGATATCATATAAATAAGCCGATCCTACACACTTGTAAAATTTATGAAATTTTAACAATGATATTCGGCGCAGCCCTAATACTATCGAATAAGCCGAATCTAGAATTATGAATTGAAACATTTATTCGGCGCAAAACTAATACTACCATACAAGCCGATCCTAAGCACATGCAAAATTTCTGAATTTCAAACAACATTTATTCGGCACAAAACTAATACTACCATACAAGCCGGTCCTAAGCACATGCAAAATTTCTGAATTTCAAACAACATTTATTCGGCACAAAACTAATACTACCATACAAGCCGATCCTACGCACATGCAAAATTTCTGAAATTCACAAAACATATTCGGCACAAAACTAACACCATCGAATAAGCCGATCCTAAATATAAGTCTCTGTTTTACTAAGTTCGGCTCAAAACAGATTTCAGATATACGCCGAGCCGTTCATATGCACTTTCAGAGTTCAGTTTCAAGAACAGCTCGACGCACATCTAACATTTGTTTTACGCCGAACCATACCCTGTAACCGCCGCAGAACACATGATTTTGAAGAATTAAATCGACCAAAACAATCAAAAACATCAAATATGAGATGGGTTTGTAGAACTAACCTTCTTATTTTCATTTCCGGCGTTGGTTCTTTTTCAATCTCTTCTTCCGATTGATTTTGTGGTTGATTTTGAGTTTGTTCTTCACTCTCTAAATCTTCTTCTTCATGAATAGGTTGTTCAATCGATCGATTTGAACGAGATACTGCCTTGCGACGATCCATTATATAGTTTCACAAATCGACAATTAAATTTCCGCGATGAAAAAAAAAGAAAGGGAAGGGTGGAGTTCGGCTGTGGAGAGGAAGAAGAAGGTGAATGAAACTGATTTTAGGTTAGTTGATTATAGGTTTTGTATTAGGGTTAGGGATAGATTAGTAGTAATTTAATACATTTAAGGGCATATAGGTAACTGAACCACCCCATAGGGTACCCCTTATAAGGTCACCCAAGTTAGGACTAGTCCTTTATATGCCTTGAAAGTTTTAGGCATGCCCAAAATTGGTGTTCTACCTAAAAGGTTGGGAGTTTACACCGAGCTTCCCTTGTCGGTTCTTGTATACCGTTCTAAGAATGGACTGTAAAATTTAAATACAACGGACAGAATTGTTTTATTGTTCCAACAACAATATGGCACAGAACCGCAAACTATGTGACACTAGCCCTGGTGCTGATGACCATGGCAGAATCGAAGTACATTTAAGTCTTGGTGTTTAATCCAAATTGTACAATTCTAAAATCCACACACCATCCAAATTGCAATTCCCAGACACCCTCAACAGTTTTACTGGCAATCCAATTATAATCGTCATTCATATACAGTTACACCTATATAATTTAATACTTTGGGAACACTAAATTTAATTAATTTAAAGATATTAAATTATCAATAAATTAATAATATATTAATTTAGAGATAGTTTCCGTTATTAACGACTGATCCACTGGAAATTGTTGGTCAATAATTTTGGTCAATGATCGTAATTAAACAATTTCAACGATTGGTCGGTTAGATTCGAACTTCAAAGAAAAACAAAGCAACTATTTTGATTCATATTTTTCTAAAGTTTGATTTGTATAAAAAAAATTTTCAATTTTCTTATTAGTAATTATTAATTTATATAATATTTGGGATCTATAAATAGTTAAGGAAAATTTTTGAAACGTATTAAATTATTATATTATCGAAATTATTATTTTAGCACTATAGACCTAAGAAGGGACCAAGAAATTTTATTATTTTAGCAAGTATTAATTTACCGATGTTCTACTGTAATTGTTTTAGCACCTTTCCAGATGCCAGAATAACTCATACCAACATTCATGAATTATAAAGCATTTTATTTAAGGAGCTTATATAGTAAAATTCAGAACATCTTACTGACAGAACTGAGAAATATCAACAGAAGAGCATAACTATACAAATTTATCAGCAGCATGATGTTAGATATTATCGTCAGAGAATATCAGATGGAATTATTAACATTGGCAGGAATACGAGAAAAAAGGAAGTAGCATAACTAAGACCATGGAAGAAAATAAGATTAACGAGTTAAATTAACTTAGGCTAAGGCAGAATCTGGGTCCCGAAGGTGTTCTCCCCACTGTATGTAACATAGAGAAATCCATCTTCATCCTTCTTATCGTCATATATCGTGGACATTATTGCACCTGTTAGAGCCACACAGCAGCAAAGAACATAAACCCATTCGTTATTTGATCATCACCATTTACCTTTGCAATGCCTTGATACTACCCAAATGACAGCTGACTAAATACAAATTTTGATAGAGAGATTGATACCTGTTGGAGGGAGGACGTTATCCACAAAGATGAAGATTGCTTTCTCTGCACTCAACTTGATCCTCTTTCGGATCACATAGACAAATTGCCCAACAGTCAAATCAGCTGGGACTAGATACCTGTATAATAATGAAAAAGTTTTATATAATCAAACACATCAGGTACTGAAGGTCGATAAGTGTTGCAGATAAAAGAAATCAATTTTATGAATTTGCAGTAAATAATACAGATGTACAACCACATCTGAAGCAAAAGACAGAAGATCAGAGCCAAACTAGCGACCACTTACTTTTTCTTATCAATATTTGGAATCTCACTTCGCTCAGCTTTCTCCACAATCACCTGAAATAAAAAATGTAAATGTTCATATGCAAAGCCAAATTGAGATTCCGTGGTTATCGATAACGACGTATAAGCATTGAATGAAGCATGAACCAGAGGTTTGAAAGCCCAAAACTTGACAGCCAAAGACACTGGCCACGGAAATCAGACCACTTAGCGGCTAGAGCACTGTAATGTATTTAAAGCAAGAGATGAGGCGCACATTGTGTTCCAGTTCATATATCATATACGATCAGTCAACAAACAGAAATGCAAGCCTTTAAGATAAAGCTATCTGTTTTATGCAAAAGAAAACTAAGATATCCTAACAAGATATATGATTTCCTTTAAAGATGGTCAATACAGGCTCACACAGAATCATGGTTGAAGCAAACGGTGATCATTGGCATCAAAACCAACTTCTGAGACTAGGATTCACCAAATCCTTGTATATTTGTACTCGCATTTATTACTTTAAATTCTAGTTAATAATGTAAGAACCAAAATTGGAAATCCAGGAAGCAGTAAACAAAGTGTTATTAACTCATTATAACTTACTAGACTCGCTAATAATTAAGACTCACACTGGAAATTCATGATAGATTTTAGGTTATGAAGCACACCAAAAATTCATGATAGATTTTAGGTTATGAAACACACCAAATAAAGAAACAAACAATTTAAGACTTCAATGCTCCAGAAGTCCACAGTAACGTCTACACAGGCCTTGCAAAATACACGATTCCAATAATACATGTCCGAGGATTACATAGGCAATGGAGCAGCAAATTCCCCCGGTCTGGCAAGTCCTATCTAACCCATCTACTTATACTTATTATAGACAAGCAAGTCAACCAAATAATAGATAGCTAAAGAAAAAATCAAAACGATTTTAATAGCGTAATTCGTACTGGAACTCTGTCTGGGTATTTCTCCCTGATTCTAGCAGCCTCGGCTCTTCTCTTTTCTGCAATAAGAATTAAAAAAAAAATTTATGTCAGATAACGAGGAAGAAAATCCACAGATTCTGATACCAAACTACATAGACAGCCAAAATAAGTGTCCAGCAAACAACATACATACCAAGGTCATGTTCTTGCTTGAAGTAACTTTTCGCCATTGTAATCGGAATTACTGCAAAAAAAAATAAAAAAAATAAATAAGATACCCACACAGTAAGAATAATATCGACAACAAAGATGAAAAATTCTAGTGGAAAAATTAATTACGATCATCGGATTTCAAGACTTCAACAACAACCAAAAAAAAAACTAAAAAACAGAAACCCAATAAACAACAGTATGATCACATCAAAACCTACAAATAAAAGCATTTTTTTTTTTTGCAAACCCACTGTTCTAATCATGCCCATAAATCATTAAATAAAAAATACAAGAAAAAGGGGGTTATGGTAGAATCCAAGAGAACTAAAAATTGTAATCTTCATAAACAAAAAATACTGGAACATAATCAATCAAATAATAATCATCACTAATAAAAATTGATCAGAAGCAAAAAGAGGAGATCATCGGCTGTTAAGGGGAAAACAAAGTCTAACCTGGTATTTGGGGAAAGGGGGTAGAACACAGAGAAAACTAAAGCCGGTGAGGGATTGAAGAAGATAACAACAAAGAATGGCGCCTTTAGATGCTTTCTTTTTCTTGTTTATATCTCTTTGTTTAATGACTAGTATTATTTTCGATAGGTTTTGGTCTCCTCTTATACGTCACTGTGTCCCATCAATTCACGTTTCCTCAATCGATGACTCTATCCTAAATCCCTAATCTATTGTATCTGTCAATTGTCAATTTTATCCTCCTGGGGCCTATCACAAAGGCCATTTGTATTGTGGTAGCATTACGGGATGGGCATGTTCTTCTAATCAAATCTAGATTGTTTTATTCACTAAATCCTGTTTAAACAAATAAAATCGCACTTATTTGCTAAATCAGGATTTTGTTTTTTGTATTTCTTTATGTTTTCAATAAATATTTTCTCTATAACAATTCTTTGTTATATGACGTTTCAATTCGCTATTAGAGCGATTTATCATTGCCCTTTGGGTTTTCTAATGGATTCTGATGATATATTCAAGTACACCTTCAAAGATGACCAATTCTGGCGTGACGATGATCTAGATTCTTACGAAGTTGATCAATGGCTACTGGGATGGGTTGTAATAATGATATTTGGAGCAGATCATTTCTTTTATGAAGGATTATATCTTAATGAAGAAGAAGTTTTTAAATGGTTGAAGTCTAATGAGAAGACCATTGTTTGGATTACATCATTTATCTTTTTGATCAACTATTATGTACAATTGTTGTATTCAGAAATTGGGATACATTATATTATGTATTTTTATGTTGTATTATTATGATGTACTTGAATTCATGATTACAATCGGTGGAACGGTGATTCTCCACCACTATGTATCCCTTCAAACCTCAATTTTAATGAGGTAATTTAATAAATTATGGGTTTCAGGTTTGAAACCCATCTTTCCTTCAAAAAATAAATAAAAATAACTTCTACATATTAATACAAATCATAGTCCCAATTTGGGAAATCTTACTTTGATCAACCTCTATATATTAATAACCTCTATATATTAATAATTTTTTGCTTGTCCAGGAGTATTAATATACGAAGGTTCTGTTGTATATGGAACTTTTTTTTATCATTGAGTTGAGAATCAGCTTTAAAATTAAGGCAAGTAGAATGCACCCATCAATTGCTTAATTTGATGGCCAAGGCATTAGAAAATCTTAAAAAATGTTCACTTGGGATCGTCTAGGATGTGCATTTACAATGGCTTGTGCATGAGCCCAGGAATTTGTATGTATATATAGCCGAATCCAAAATCTCACGGATGAGTATGAGTCTCTCAACTCTAGCAATGACTGTCCTGTGTTGCCCATTCATACTGTTGGTACATTTCCAGGGACAAACTTGAATTAAAAAAGTGCCAGGAGAGAAAAATAAAACAATGACCAATTATAATGATGATGATAATGAGAATCTTTTTTCTGAAAAGTAATCGCACTGAGAATGATTGGTTGATATAATCATTTTATTAATGGAATGGAAATTTGACTTTGGTTTGCTTGGGGAAAAAGTTCAACAAAACATAAACAAAAACAAAGGCAGTGTCTTTTTATGTAATTTTTAGAATGGGTACTACTAGTTTTGGTTAGGTAAACCATGACTTTTTCAATGGCATTAACAATCCTAGTTAGCAATACGGTGTACCCGGAACATTCGGGTTGTCATACATACTTATATTATTCGTTTTGACGGAAGGTAAATTCAGCACTATTTGGCTAACCATTTCTAATTCGGGAATAATTTGGAACGGTATATGTAAGGACAAAGAAATCCATATGAATCAAATCAGATGATGTTTTAGTGGCATTGTTTTGTGATGACCTATGTTGAACTCTTGCTTGTTTGCCTTTTTGACTAGCACCACAGACACCATCGACCTTAGTATTGAATTTGGGCACTCCCCTGACAAGTTCTTTGTTAACTATCTTTCCAAATAAGCGATAATTGATGTGACCAAAACGCTAATGCCAAAAGTGCGTAGATTTCACCTTGGTCAAGTGCAACACCGACTAAACTGAATATCTAAAAAATAACAGTTATTTTTGCCACAAATGCCATGAAAAATCACTTTTCCAGACTTGTATTCAATGTCACATCTTTTAGCATGAGCACAACTTTATGTCCCTTGTCACAAATTTGACTAACAAAAAGAAGATTAGCCGCCATACCTTTGACGTAAACAACATCATGAAATTCAGGCACTCCAGGAAGTTTGATGTTTCTCTTTTCTAATATGGCAACAACTCTCGTCTCTAAAGGTTACAGGTCCTCGTTGAAATTGTCCGCGTTCACGAACCATGAAAGGTCACTTGTCATGTGTTAGCTACAACCACTATCGAGAAAATACTAAAAGGGAGAACTGAATTTTAAAGCAAATGCTCCCATGCTAACATTACGCTTCCCCTTTTCAGGATATCTTGTCAGATTCTTTTTAAGTCTTCTGACATTAGAAAGAAGCTTTTAAGCCTTTTTGAGAAGATCTTTATCAATCTTTATCTTTTGTAGGAAGAGCTTGCAGGTTTGTTGATAATGCTATTCGAGGGTTTGGATGCTTTTTTTTTTTCATGTTTCAAATCCACAAGAGCTTTTTCCAAGGAAGTTTTTGAATCAACTAACATGACAACAATTTCCTTGTTTATACGGATTTGATCCTCCAACCTTTTTGAAGAATACTCTCTCTTTCAGATCCTTCTCGAATTAACTCACAACGACAAAGATTATCGATAACTTTATTCAAATTAGTGCACAAATTATGGTTGATAGTTTCTAGATACACTCAGAATTTGTATATAGACTGCTCCTATCAAAGCAAGGGATCATCATGTCGCTTGTTATACCGTAGTGCATAGACATACACTGATAGCAATTGAAAAGAAGAGGGTACCAAGTACATCACCAACTTTTTCGTTTGATCGGAGTATGAACCTGTGTAGTACTTTAACAATTAAAAGAATAAATTTAAATACGGAAAAGTAAAAGACACACACATAAGAATTTTGTTAACGAGGAAACCTACACCTGCAGAAAAACCTCGGGACCTTGTCTAGCTTTGGACACCATATTGTATTAAACCACTACAGACACTAGGCTACTATCAGACTTTTGAAGTTAATACTGAATTAGTCCTCCAAGAAATTCATTCAAAGTCATGTTCCTTATGCCTCTTGAACTCGCAAGATTCTTCACACTGGTTTGCTTAGCTGACGTCCTTTACAACCTAAGAGTTGCTTCAACCTCACTGAAGACGTTTGATACAAATATGCCTCTAACAGACAAGCCCATTTTATTTTGATTTTGATTTTTCAACCTAGGTTTGGAAATATGTTTGCAGTATACAAAGTACGGAAAACCTCACGAATTCGAAACACTTACACTCAGTTAGCTAAGAATCCTGGATTACTAACCACATATCAAGAACAGTCCAAACAAATCATAGAATAGTTTAGATATCTATCTTGAAGAATCACAAAGTTTGAGACCAAGAAAACTTTTTGATTTATATCTCGTTCCTGATCCAAGATTATGAAAATCTCAAAGATCAATAAGGACAAGATTCGAATACAATAACTTTCAGGTAAAAGGTAGTATGATCGGGCTTCATCGTAAGTGAAGTCTTCAAAGTCGTAACCTAATTATGTTTCTCATAAGAAACATAGGTTATAGATGACGACTGCAGCTTAGCAATTGGGATACAAGAGCACCAGAGATTGAGAAAACCAGTTGCAAGAGCCTCTCTATTTATAGATTTTCAAGGCTCTAAGTAGATTTGAATTCAAGCTAAGATGCCTTGTGATCCAGGCAACCACTTTCTCAGTTTATATAAAATTCTTATTAATTAGGAATTCATGTAAGCATGCGAGAAGTCTGCCTTGAAATTACACAAAAGAATATGCTTGATGGTCCAGGGTTCTGAAACCATGCACAATGATGGTTCATAACGACTCAGTATCCTTTGTACTTATAAGCACATAATGGTATTTAATAACACTCAAGACTAATCAAAGATCCACAAGAACAAAGTGAATGAAGTTATCTAAGAAGTGTCTATGAGAATTGTAGCAAAATCAAACCTAAATTTATGCCTCCCAGCTGGGGGGGGGGGGGAGGGGG